>NC_072732.1:198631875-198931875 GCF_026930045.1 Uloborus diversus | reverse complement strand
CGTGAAAAAACTGTGAACGACTCATTTGGTGCGAAATACTTTCTTTTTCACTCTACTTTTCTGATTTTAGGCCTCTAGATTCCTTATTAGAAAATCGGTGAAAACTCGGGGCCGCTGAGAGTGAAGACGCGTTCCTGGTCAGTTTTATCATAGGATCCCCTTCCTCTTATTAAAAAAAAAATAGGATTTATGCTACTCTGATTTTGAGTCTGGTCCTCCGTTTCCGACTAGGCTGACATGGCTTCTCGTCATCCCTGCTCGCATTCGCTTTAAATTTATAACTGTTCTCAGCTATTTCCGCAGCAAATTCTTAAATTCGCATAAAATTGCGAGTAGTCGGCAAACACACTAATAACATTTTTAGCAAACTATTTTGAATGGAAAATAAAAACGATTGCCTCTGTGCAGACAAAATAAATGTTAAATGAACATTTTATTAGAGCAGCAAATTAGCAAAATTTTATTGCGTTCAGAGTTTTGAGCCCAAGAGTCACTGTTTCAACGTAAAACAACGTAAAGTTTAGATTACATATGCCAAAATACTGCCTGTTTGTTCCGCCCTATATCGCAAGTCCTTACTCGAAATATCATTGTAGTGTCTTGATCAATTGCCCTCCTCCCCCCTTCTCCGGCTTAATAAGTGAGCATAATTTTGCTCTTTTTCGGTATAATTCACATTAAGTCAGCATTCTTTGCTCCCCTCCCCCTCCTCTTCCTGGAGAAATTCCAAAGGACGGGCCTGAATAATGTGCTTACTTTAGTAGTTAATTACTTTTTAGTTCTAAACAAATTCCACTACAGTGAAACCTGTGTAAGTTGACCACTCGCGGTGCATTACTTTAGTGGTCAACTTACAGAGGCTGATTTATATGATAAGAGCTAATTCCGTGCCCGAAAAAGCGGTCAAAATAGACAAGTGGTCAACTTACAAGGGTGGTCAACTTCACAGGTTTTACTGTACTACATATAAACAGTATTGTTATCTAAAGGACGATTGACATTCAAGAGTAACGTCGAAGATTTACTGTCTAACCACGGATTGTATGGAAAGGCAAATATCCGATTTACACGCAGAAATATAAGCATCTATTAGTTTTCAGGGATGTCAGCTTTTGCAGATGTTATGTTAGCCTCTGAATTAAGCAGAGTCTCATTCAAATAAGCGGAATACGCGCATAAAATTTTTATTTTTCCCCTCATTCAGATGGAGTCGCCTGAACTGGACATTTGCCAATTCCATACAATCCGTGGTCTAACAGTACTTCAATGCTCTTAATTTTTGTATGAATTGTTTTCATCATATGAGACAACTTGTTTACCCAATGTCGATTTCAAAAGTTATGATTTTTTTTAATTCGTTATGAAAAAATACTATTTTTGGGCTCAATATGCGAAATTCGATCGTCGTGCGGGGCATGAAGATATTTTCGTACTGGGTGATGTAATTTTACGTCATTTTACGTCACGTAGTATTATCACTCCAAAGAGTAAGAAATTTGCACGGAAGCTCACGGGAGCTCAGCTCAGTGGCGGATCCAGCCGACTGTTTTGGGAGGGGCCATCTGAAATTTTTGAACAAACTCCGCAGGGCTGAATTTAGTTCCATGCCGCCCCTAAACAAATTTGAAATCTGCCCCCCCCCCCTAAAAGAAGCAAAATATCCTTGACTCAAAAAAAAAAAAAAAAAAAACGTAAGAAAGTGTTCCCGCCCCGATGAAATGATCACAGTGATCTCCCACAAAAATTTTTATTCGGCAAATTTTGCTGACGATTCAACAAATACCATGATTGAAAAACATTTGAATTTCATAAGATGTGTGAAAGTAATCATTATTAAATTACAAGAAAAAATTGTCTCTGTGGAAAATGAAAGAATGCTAATATTTTACGTTCAAGAATAACAATTTAATTCAAAAAATGTGTATTATAATAGCAAATTTGCCGCCACTGAAAATTTTGTCACCCTAGGCAGCTGCCTACTCTGCCTATTAGGAAATTGAGCCCTGATAACTCCACAGAAATTTTGTTAAATTAAGTTTTAAAAACTCAATTTTCGGGGTAACGAGACATTAGGTGAGGGGTGGATTTAGGAATCTCCTTCGAAAATGTTTCAAAGTTTAAATTTCCGAGTAATTTTTGAAAATTAAGAAACTAAAAACGCATTTTGTCTATTTTTGATGATGTACGGAGAAAGGTCAGGTTTCGGCTCCTGGATCCAAAATACTTTTTGAAAATAAAGCTTAGAAACCAAAATATTCTGTCATTATACATTGAGAAGTTAAAAGAGGAGGGGTGTTCTTCTAGCTCTTCAGCTGTCCAGCCTAAAAATGCACTTTAGGTTATGTTTGCTTACATTAAAGGAAGTGTGAAGGTGCTTAGAATCCTTCCTTCCTGGAAATATTTTGCCTTTGAGGCTCTAAAATTCGATTTTTAACTATATTTATACATATTTTAGAAAGGGATGGAAGATTCGTGAGCTCCTCTGAAAAACCTCCTTTTAAAGCTATCATCACGATATAAACTAGGGAAGGAGGGGGTCCTATCAAAACTCGTTTGTAATTGAAGTCCAAAAAAGTTGCTTTTAAGCAAGTTAAGTGATAAGGGCTGGATAAGCTAGTTTCTGTTGACACTTTTTCCAAATAAAAGACTTAAAATGCAATTTTTTGCTACATATCAAGGTATTTGTGAAAGGGCATGGGAAAAGGGGGTTCTCCTCCTAGTTTCGAAATTAAAGCCATAAAAACGAAAATTTACGCTCTCTTTGGTCTTGTGAACAATAGGTATAAGGTATACTCTGAGAACCGCAGCATTTAGAGATCGTCCAAGTGTCTGTATTTGGAATCAATAAAGGATGTAAACGATGGAGACAAATTTTGGAAAAAAAAGTTTTGTTTTGAGGATAGGGGTATAATTTCTCTCCCAATTAAGGCCTATACTTCTTTTTCTGTAAAATACATGTGTTAAATTTTGTTATCTTCTCATAATATTTTTTTCTTTTTTTTTTTCTTAAAAAAATTTCTACAATCACAAGGCTTTGGGAGGGGCCATGGCCCCCATGGCCCCCCCTCTAGATCCGCCCCTGGCTCAGCTCCTGCATTTCTTTTCAATTTTTTGTGAATTGTTTTCATATTAGTTAAATTCAGACAGTGTGCATTATTGTTTTTCAGAGATCACAGGGTTCCCGCACTTCTTTCATTAGAAATTAAAAGAAATAGGTTAAGGTTGATCACAGAATGGGTTGAAAACTGATATAAGTCTTTTCCTTTTAAAAAAAAAATATACGAATTTAGTTTTAATAAAAGTATATTTTTGAAGTTCAAGTAAGGGGATAGGGTGATTACCCCCGTTGGTTTATCGAAGCTGAAGTTATTTTTAATCTGGAGATTTATCGAAGCTGAAAAATTTTTAGACTCTCTTTGGTGATGTAAAGGTGTTACAGATTTTTTCTAGAAAAATATTGAAACTGCAGTTTTTAAATTGTAAATTTAGGCTATCTTTATCGAGTTCAGACAGGACCGTCATTATAAATTTTTCAGGGAGTTGGAGGGGGGTGTACGCAATGTAAATTCTGTCGAAAAAGAACAAAATCAAGTCCACTTCTATGAAAAAATATATGTTTCGAAGTGGGTGGCAGGAGGTGGCAATTGACCCTTTTAAAGGATGAGCCTAAATTTGGGGTTCGGGGTTCTGAGCCCGTAAAGTTCTTGCGATCGGAGTCAAAGACTATAAAATTCTTGGAGTCGGAGCCGGAGTCGTTCTTCCGGTAGTCAATTTTCTCCTCCGACTCCGCAGCCCTTGTTTTTAATACTTCGTAGACAACACAATTCTCTCAAAATTTCTTCTAAACCCCCTGAATTCTTCGGGGGGTCACCATTCGACTCCAACTGCGATTCTTTACCCAAAAATCAGTCCGACTCTGACTCTGCAAGCACTGACCACTGAGAGAGTTGCGACTTTGAGGGAAGATGACAGATCCCGACTCCAACTCCTTTACTCTAAATCAGTCTGACTTCGCAGCCCTGTTAAAAACGCTATTAATGGTTACCTTTTTGTGAGTTAAAGGGCGTGGGGATACATACGGTAATCCACGTAAATTTGAGAATTGCTCCAAAAAATGTACTTAAAATTGTTCGTAAAAGAGGACAAGTATTCGTGTTCAAAATGTGTTTATGAGGGTTTTAAGATTTGCGGTGAATAAAAGCAGAGGCAGATGAAGAGCATTTTATTTCCCTGAACGTTCCACACGAATCAGACACTTCCCACGCAAGGCAGTTTTAAAAGGCTTCCTGCAGTAAGCAAAAGTAATACCAGCAGATTGAAAAATATAAACCTTTCAAAGAAATTTAAAAGACTCTCAATATATTCTTTAAAACTGTTTTTACAAATCGGAATGTAGTCCCAATGGCATTCTTACATTGATATAACCAAATGCACTACGTAAAAGCAACAGTATAGATCAATTTCTATAAATCATGTTTGAAAATATTCCAGCCTATAGAGCTAGCAAATAAAAGAGCTGACAGCTATCGTAAAACCAGTGCGAAAACTCACTGTAAACACTACCAAATTATATATATCACAGTGTCATTTACTCTCCTAACCTTTGTTGATTCCGGAAAAGAAGTTGCTCGAGAAGATGTGAATGGTCAAGAAATTAGAACGTTTTGCAATGAATTTGGCAATTATTTCACCATACATCACCAAATTTATCGCTGAAAATAAGACACAGAATTCATTATCAATGTTACGATGTTGGCTTATGGCTATGATTAAGAAGTTTCAAAAGAGCACATGGTATGCTTTTGGGAATATATTCTGCTGCTGTATTACACGTTATAAGCTGGAATATATTCTGCTGCTGTATTACACGTTATAAGCTGTTTGTCACGGCTACATCCAATTTCTTCCCAAGTTCCTCTCCCTCGAGACGTCACCTGTCAGATTATCCATTGTAGACACTTCCTTTGTCAAAGGAAACAAACTTTAAAAGCAGGTACAATTTGTCCGCCATTACTGGTCACGCAAAATTGTGAATCTCTGGATAGACGCTCGCCAAAAGAAGAAGGATAACAGGCCAAATTGTTGCAATCCTTCCAAAAGAGGGACCAGTGTTCTTTCTTCGCAGTTTTTCGAAAATTCTTGGAAACCGTGAACCTGCTCTTTGCAGTGCAACGGGTAGAAAAGAAAAACGAGATGCGTCATAGCATTCAGTATATAGTCGTTCTCACCCATTTTATTTTTTAATTTAAGACTATTTCTTAACATACTTCTTAACATAACCTTCTCTGTCATAATGCACGCTTTTTCGAAAAACATTACAAAATAATAGTAATTTTAAAATTAAAGTTTAGCTAATAATTTTAACGAATTAATATCGAGGATTAAATTTTTCAAATGATGCAAGTTTTTGAGCTTTCTGTGATTCAAATCAAGTAATCAGTTCAAAAGCGCTTTTAACAGTCTTTTTTTTTTTTTCAGTATAATTGTTCAAAATGGTTTTTGAATTCAAGCTTAAAAAGTTGCAATGTTTAGAGCAGATAATGAGAAACATAAGCTATTATCTCTTTAAGCGCAATATATATTTTTTTAAATGAAAGTCTATACTTAAAAAAAAAAAATAACAGGTAAATTAACCTTTAATTTAAAGAAGTTTCACCACAAATAAATTTCCAAACGTTAAAAACTTTAAGATAAAATGCACAAAATGGTTTTTAATTCTGAAGACTATTTATATGAGTTTGGTTAGTTTTAAAAAATTATCAAATGTAATAAATGAGTATATGATTTCTAGATGACGAAGCTCAAAAATTTGTATTTTATCTTTTCCCGTTATAACTAGTTTTAGTCTAGAGCAGCCAGTACATTTTAAACTGCTTAGCTGCTATCAAGTTCAGCTAACCTTTAACGAATTTTATATAATGAACATCCCAGCGGCGGGTGGGTCGTAAAGGGGGTGACTGCCTCCTCACTCCAAAAAGTAAAAAGCGTTCCTTGCTCCCTCCCTTTTCGGAGGTAAAAATTAGTGATCGATCGAAAAATATTTTTCTGCTCAGTGGATTGATTTATTTCGCGGAAAAAAAAAGCTGAAAACTCCAAAAAATAGATTTTTTTCATGTTATATCATTCGAATGGAACTTTGATTCGAAAAGAAACGGGGGGGGGGAGGTCCTACAGACATCCACACAGAGAGACTTTCAGATTTATTATTAGTAAAAGAAAAATAGTGCATAATAGGCAGGGTTTAAACCAAGTTTTTTTTTTTTAACCATTTTATTGTTTTCCCCCAAATGTTTTCATCAATTTAATATATTATTGCAAAGAGTAAAATCTAATTAATGCAAAGTAACTAGCAAGCTTTATAGATAAATTACCGATTTAATAAATTTAGAAATTATATTTTTTAAGGTAATGAAAGTTTGCTGAATAGTTTTCATTTTTTTTTTCTTTTTTCTTTTTAAAGACCTATGCAGATTTTCTATTAGGTACATAAATATACAGGGCAGATCATGTAAGTTTTTCTAAAATTACATGGAAAAAAAATCCAAATAGCTCTGTTATAATTTTTATTTATCATTATTTTTCAGCCTTTTGCATTGCAAAATAGTCCAAAAAGCATATTTCAACCAAATCTTCATATCCTATCTAATTTGCTTGATTACTTAAGATTTATTGAGTATAAATCTTAAGTAATCAATCAAATCTTAATTTATCACTATGTACTATTGAAGTGATGCATAGTGTAAAAATGTCTTCACACTACACTCTCAGAAATGGACTTTCAAATTCGACGAAATTTTCTTCGTTTCTGACGAAATGGCTTCCAGGGATATGCTCCGAGCGAACATTTCGTCAAATTGAGGAAACTGCTTTCGTCTCTGGTTTGAAGATGCAAATTTCGTCAAATGTAACGAAATATTTCTTCATTCTAGTTTCGTCAAATCGACAATCATTTTCGTAGTTTTGAGAGTATTAGTTTCGTCAAATTAATTTCGTCATATTTGAGCATGTTAATTTCGTAATTTTTTGAGTTTATTTCTTTTATTTTTATTTATTAATTTATTTATTTCTTGAGCTGATTAGTTTTCTTTCTTTCTTTCTTTTTTTTTTTTTGAGAATACAGACGAACCTCGTTAATTCGAACACGCTTAAAAAGAATTACTTCTAAAACGAACTTTTTTGTAATCCCTGTCCCATTGTTTATTGTTCTTCGGATAAGACGAATTCTGTTAAGAATAATCGATTTTAATGATCCATTAAAGTTCGTTTTAACGAGGCTCGACTGTATTTTATAAGATTTAGTCAAAACTTTACTTCAGAATCTTACCACCATAATTTCCCACTTTGATGCGTATAGTCACACTCACAGGCCCGTCATTTACCGGGGGGTCATTCATGGGGGTTGACCCCCCCCCCTTGATTTTTGAACATTTATGTCTTTACGTACGAAAGGCCGTGGTTTTAGTTGGTTTTCAATAAAATTTTTGAAGAGTATACACCTTTTTCCACAATTGGAAAAAAAAATCGAAATGACTGGCCTGCCCCCCTCTCTCTCTGCCTAAAGCAAAAAGCAAGTATTTGTTGAAAAAAGAGGCACATAAAAGATGTTTAAAAAATTTTTTATTAATGTAAAAATACAAGCAGACAATTTCTTTAAAATGTAAAAATAATTATTGCAAATTCAAGTTAAAGAACAATGTGAAATGATATCTTCTAATTAGGGCTTTACGATGCATCGATACTTCGTAAAATACCGATGTACAGTACACCCTACATCATTACACCGGTTTAGAATAAAAACCTCTAAACCGATAGCTCGGTGTGCTCCACAAGTTTGCTTACATCCAAGTTTTTTTTTTTTATTATTCCAAGCAAAAAAAAAAAAAGAACGGAAACCCGCATGTTAGTCCGGCCCCATAAACTCCCCATGGTATCTAACTAAACCCCCATAAAGGGGGTTTTCCTGCAAAAAATCTATTTTTTGCCGTATCTTTTCCAGATTTGGCACAAAGGTTCATTTTTGATGCTCAGGAATGCTCATTGAGCAATTTTCGTCCCGCTATGGGGGGGGGAGGACAGCCCCCATGGGCTTTCTCCTTATAAAAGCCAAGTTTTTGCCGGATTTTTTCCAAATTTGGCACAGATTTCCTTTGATGCTCGGGAATGCACACACAATCGTTTTAGTCCCTCCAGGGGGAGGGGCAACCCCCATGGGGGTTCTCCTTACAAAACCCAAGTTTCTGCCGGATTTCTTCTAAATTTGGCACAGAGGTCGCTTGATCTCGGGAATATCATCCCTCTATTGTGGGGGGGAGAGAGGGAACCTAATGGGGGAGCTTCTTATAAAAACCACGTTTTTGTCGAATCTTTTCCAAATTTTTCAGAGAGGTCTTTTAATGCTCGGAAATTCAAGCAGGATAATTTTCGTTCTTCTATGGGGGGGAGGGGTAAACCCCCTATTGGGGTTATTCTTATAAAAACAAAGTTTTTTGTGGGATCTTTTCTAAATTTGGCACAGACGTCCTTTGATGCTCGGGAACTCACACAGGATAGTTTTAGTGCCTCTATGGGGAGGGGGGGGGCTACGCCCCTGAGGGTTCTCCTTATAAAAACCAAGTTTTTGTCGGATTTCTTCTAAATTTGGTCCAGAGGTCGTTTGATGCTCGGGAACTCAAATGGTAGTTATCGTCCCTCTATGGGGGGGGGGGGGACCTCCATGGGGGTGCTCCTTATAAAAACCACGTTTTTGTTGATTCTTTTCCAAATTTTACACAGAAGTCTTTTGATGCTCGGGAATTCAAGCAGGGTAGATTTCCTTCCTATGTGGGGGGGGGGGGGGCAACCCCCATTGGGGTTCTCCTTATAAAAAGCAAGTTTTGGGGGGATCTTTTCTGAATTTGGCACAGAACTTTGATGCTCAGGAATTCTCATTGGGTAATTTTCGTCCAGCTATTGGGGTCTATTTTTTTTTTTTTTTTTTCAAAAACCAGTTTTTATAAGATCTTTTCCTAATTTGGCACAGAATTCTTTTGATGCTCGAGAATTCCCCCGTTTTAGTTCCGCTATGCATGGGGAATCCCTCGCGTGGGTTTTTGTCGGATCTATTACAAGTTTGGTACATTTGTCCTTTGATGTCTGTAAATTCCCATAGGTTAGTTTTCGTGTTGGGAAAATTCTGACAAAAGCCTGGATTTTTGCAAGGAAAACTCCACTAATCGGGGGTTTGCCGCCTATAGCGGGAAGAATAATTCAAATTGCTTCAACTACTCGCAATGTAAGTTTGGCGATGCATCACGATGTAAAAATTCCTACATCGTCCAGCCCTACTGGGAATATAGAAGTGCTACTTCCTCAGCAGACATTGGGTTCTGGAAGAATAAGACATAGGTTACTTTTATGCAGAGTTACATCAATATTTGCTCATGAGAAAATTGCTGGAGATTTACTTCTTCATTGCATCGCATAAAAAAATTCCAAAAAAAAAAGAAAGATTTTTATCAAACTAATATCAAAAATTTTAAAGAAATATTTCAATAAAATGGACAGCTTAAGTTTGTATATCTTTGTTCGAAAATTAGATATAGAGAATGAAATTAGATAATCTTGAGAAAAAGCTTACCTTTTTCTTTTTTCAATCGATTATTTGTCTTATTAATTTTGCTTCTAAGTAGAATGTTTGTTTGGCAAAATTTATGTTTAATACAGGAAGTGTATTATTGCATGCAGTACATACTTCATGCTTGAAGTACTTTGGTACATACTTCATACTTACTTGTCTGGAACTTCAAAGGAAATTTGGTACCTGTATATAACATAATTGATTAGAACCTTACTGATTTACTAAAAGAGCTCCATAAGCATTAATGCAACCATGGCCAACGCTAAGACAGAATTGTAAGTAAGAGATTCAAAGGTATGTAATGAAAATAGTGACTAGCATATCGAGCAAAGTTTTCTAATTTTTATCATATACTTTTTATTTTCCTTTCAATTTTTCAATTGAAATTTTACATAGACATTTTACTTTGTCTGCAGCAAAAACCATTACTCTAACTTAAATTTGGACTTACCAGTAGTTCATCTATGAAATGCTTCTGAAGGGAATTCCCTTTTTTTGCTGATAATTCCTTGAAGCAGCAAATATGGCAATAAAATTAATGCTGCATTTATTTCAGCTGTAGAAACTATGTATAATGGAAAAATTCATAATTATCACAAATCAGGTAACACAAATTAACATAGAATTTAGTGTACTAAATGTGAAAATAAACAACAAAGAACGCTTTATAATTGTTATTATTTTCAAACATGCTGCTAACTTACCTTTTTTTTTTTAATCAAGGTTAACTTCAATAACTTATTTTAAATTTGGGAAAAATTGAAAAAATATATAAAATATTTAGCTGCAAAGCACAAAGATATAGTTCTTTATGGAAATTAATATTTTCTTTGTAACTTAAAATGCTTTGTATTAAATTAATACTTTACTTCATGTTTTATTTTGCAAGTAAAACCATTCAAAAGAAAAAAGAAAGAAACAGACTCAACAAATAATAAAGTATTTATACAACATAAACAGGAGACAGCTGCAAAAGGGAATGACATTACATAAACAACATGGGGTGCGACTTTAATATGTCCGGTCAACGAGCTTAACAAAAAAGGGAGGGGGGGGGGGTATCATTTCCGAACCATAAGCTGATAGCCTGTTTGCATTTATTTTTTATTGCATTAAGCGCTTTTTTTCCTCGATTTTTATGGGTTTGTTTAAAAGGTTGCTAAGCAATTATTAAAAAGTATTTTTTATGAACACCTTTGTGAGGTTAAAGGTCTTAATACTCTTTGATTATTAATTTCTTCAAAATCATTTTTTTATTTTGATATTAAAATATTTCATGTAGTTTTGTTAAGAATTAACTATAGAAGATCTATTGTTTACCCATTCCAAAATATTAATCTTACCTAATGGGTAGAACAATATTTCATTGAAAATAAGTGTTACGTACACTTTTGGGAGAGAGCTACTGTATAAATTATTATTGTATTAAATAAAATATTACATGTAGAGTAGAAGAAGAAAAAAAAAACCAATACTTAGAGAGGAGGCGGGGGCGGTATATTTGTTTCAGAAAATAAAAATGCAGAGTAAAAAAAATTTTGAATTATTAAACAAAAACACTTCGTTCACCAGAATTATATTAGTAAAATTCATGAAGAAGAATGAAAACACATAACCATGTAACATATTCAACGTTGAAATTAAAAGCTTCAAAGTTCTATGCTATTTATCAAGGCGCTGTATTTATTATCTGCGTTGCTGTTGCTACGGTGTAATTTTTTATGTAAGTTTAAATTCGTAAAAATTCTTTGGTCATATCTGTCAATTGTCTAACGGAAATAAAGGAAGTACGTTTTCGGAAACAAATGTCAACAAGCACACATTTTCATTTGCAAATAAAAAATAACGCTAGTTAAGCCTAACGTGGAGGTGACTCAAAGTTAGTTTATACAGAATTCCAAACCAAATCGAACAGGTCATTTTCAATTTTAATGTGTTTTAAATACAACAACAAACAAAACACTAGACAAAAATGTAACAATACATAAAAGAAGGCACATTGCACATACAAATTTTAATAAATACTAACCTTTTTTATGAATCCTTTAGGATAACTGCCGTAAAATAATTTAACGAGCAAGTACAAGACTGAAACGAAAACTCCCAGAATGCACTGCAATGTGACGAAATCGGAACGAAATTATTTCGTGAAAAATTTGAGATTTCTGGTTTCGTTAAATATCACGTGATTCGGTGACGAAAGGATCGTAGAAAATAACGAAATAGTGCTCGAGGATTGCCGAATCGTCAAAATTGAGCGTTTCATTTTTGACAGTGTAGAATACTTGACAAGAGAGAAAGATTAACTAAAGTCCAAGAACACTTAGAGTATAGGCATAAAATTGCGCTTATACCTGCACACTTTTTGCATCCCCGAAAGACGATGCAGTCAAAGCAAGAAAAAAAATGTATAAAATTACGAAAACAGAAAACATTCATGCAACTCTGTGTTCTTAAAAAAATAAATAAATAATGCTACATTTTCACCTTTCAAAGAACTTTTTTTTTATCCCAGTATAATAAAAGAAATCTCATGTACTCAGAATAGTGGAAGAATCAATAAAAACTATTTTTTTTTTTTTTTTTGACAGTCTTTATTATTAAAATATGTTTAAAGAGTATTTTCATTTAAGTTTGAGGCTTTTAATTAAAATTATTTTTTTTCTTTGGTTACATGCATTAAACCAAGAGAAATAATGTCTACAATGAAAAACATAACGATTATCTTAAAACCTACTTGTCCTGTTTCTATAATTGTTGTTACTGATACATTAGGTAAAATCTTTTGACAAAATATTTGTTGAACTTTTGATTCTTAAAGTTGTATAATGTACATCAAACTTATGATTCATTTGTAGATACTACAAAATACTTTCCATGCTTTAAAATGCGTGATTTTAATTTAACTTTTATTTTTTTATTTATAGCAGATAGCTATGATTATGAGGAAATTAATTTGCAAGAATTTATTCTTGGTTATTTACGATTAATAATGTATGAACTATTACAGTAAATTCTTTATTTGATTATTTATACCAAGACTCATTTACGTATTGTACTTTTTATAGGAGTTAAAATTTTTCAAACACTATTCTCCTATAGAAATCTCCAAGTATGAGAAAATGATATATTATAAGATTTTGCTCTTAATTATTTAATTAATTACGAAGAAATTAGGTACAAATATGAATATAAAACTTTCCTTAACAATTAATAATAAAACCTTCATGATTTTCCTAAAATAAAATTGTTTTTCTTACAAATAGTAATAAAAACCAAATAAACCCGGTTTAAACCAAAAAAACCTGGTTTAAACCCCAATTTTCCAAAAACTCTGATTATAAATTAGTTTTAACAAGTAACACTAAAAAAAGTAAGATTAATGTACTAGAAGGTAGAAATTTTGCTAAATATTTTACAACTTTCTAATATTTGAAAATGGCTTATTACTGTTAAGAATGGGGTTGCATGGTTAGAAGATACCTTCAGAATCAATAAATAAATGAATGCTTTTGTGTAATAGTGCTTTATAAAAGAGTTTTCCCTATATTACTGGAAAAAAAAAAAAAAAAAAAAAAACGAAAAAAAAAAAAAAAAAAAAAAAACGAAAAAAAAAATTAGACCATTTTTTTAAATCTCAAAGAAAAGCTGAAATTCTCAATTTTTTCGATATTTTAGGCCTGTTCCTAAATTAGAAGGTATTGTATTTCAACATTTCTTTTTAATTTCTGAAGGCTTCATCATTTGCAACATTTCCGTCTTAGAGCATTAAAAACATCATAGACTCAAAAGTTTTAAAAAAATCGTGAAAAAACATATTTTTTTTTTCCAGGCTTGTTGCACAACTGGAAGCTATTATCCAATTGCACTTTTTTTTCTTTTAAGTCTTCACCAATCGCAACTTTTCCGTGCTATAGCAACTCGCAAAAAAAAAAAAAAAAAAAAAAATCGTTTTTTTTTTTTTGCTCCACCCTATCGAACATTGATAGATCCTGATATTCTAACTGAACTAGCTCTGAAACTGTCAAGTGCGTTATTTTCCACACAAAAGAAAAAACTGCAAAAGATTTTATTCTCGATGCAAATGATTTGCAAAAGATTTTATTCTCGATGCAAATGATTCTAGAGTTATCAATCATTTAATAAGTTCATAAACTTTTTGGTTAATATATTCTTGATTTGTTTAATAATGATTGAGAATTAAAACATTTTGTTACTCGAAAGTTGAACTTTTTTTTTTTTTCAATTAATAGTAATTTTATAAAATAACGTTTCTTACAATGTATAATTTTGCATTTCATAATTTCAAGATAAATATTTCAAGATACAATTCCCGGTTTCCTTAACGTCACTAAAGTTAGCACAAAATTGCGCTTTTTAGAGCCCCAAAATCCTCCCTTCATAAAAAGAGCCTAAAATTGATTTTAATTCCGGAAAATATTTCAGTTCGGAATATTTTCCCGTTTCCCCTATTGTGTCCAAATCTAGCCAAAAATGTGTTTTTGAAACAATAGTGCCGATAAAATACCGGAGGAAAGATGCCAGACCCCCTAACGTCACCAAAGACAGCCTAAATTTGCGTTTTAAACTTCAATTTCAAAAACTTTCGATAGGAGACGACCGAATCTTCCTCCCTCCAGCAATTTCAACAAATATAACCCAAAATTGCGTGATTAAAACTTCTGCTTCAGAAAATTTTCGGGAGGAGCGCCGATCCTTCCTAAACTAAGGTCACACAAAATAGCTGCAGTTTGACATCAATTCTGAAAGAATTTCAGGAAAGAACTCCCAACATTACTATCCCCTCAAGTCTCGAAAAATTTACTAAAACTGCAATTTTTGACGTCAATATTGAAAATTTCTCCATGGACCTTGAATGTTCCCGACTCTTTTGTCCTTGCAACTAAACACAACCAAAGATTAATTACAGCTATTTTTCATACGCCAATTTCGTATATTTTCTGGAGACGATCCTCTCCGCTTCTTCTGATGTCACCAAAGACAGACTATAAAATGGATTTTTACGACTAGTAAATTTCGGTACCTATTACTTTCTTCAAAGATATAAATTGTACCTAAGGAGTTTCTAACTTTTTACATTAATTCATTCTTCTTCTGTTTTTTTTTTTTTTTTTGAATTTGAATTTGATACGGTAATTTGAAGAAAAATTTGTATGGGCCTTAAGTGTTAGTCAAAACATGCAAATTGCTCTTCAGGGGCGGCACATTAGGTCTTTGCACACGAGCGGCCGACACCCTAGGATAGACTCTGATGTCAAAATGAACTTTCTGAATTATATAACTATTCAAAAACAACAAACATCTACAATTTTTACCCAGTAATCTTGCAAACTATAAACCTGTCTCGGATTTAAACATTTAGAAATGCCATCCCTTAATATTGAACAAACATGTAATTGTAGAGTACCCGTGCAACTGGAAAGTCAGTGAAAATCATCACGGATTTCAGCAATTATAAAAAATGGACATGGAAACTGACAATTTGGATTTGTGGATTTTATGTTCTAGAACAAATATATGTACCGAATTTCACAGATTAGGTGTAAAAAATTAGTATCTTTGCCGTTTCCTGCGCTTTAAGGCGTCAATCCTGGTGTTTTACGTGTTTCAAATTCTGTTTGCAATTGCTCCTGTAAAACTTGCTCGATTTTCTTCACTGAATGTTTTTACATTAATAATTTTGTTCTTTGCATTCTTTTACACCCTTCTTGTATGTCTTAGTGTATACTTAAGGACTTGTACACTTCTACCTTTTTCGAAAATTTTAATTCATTTGTATCCAAGCTGAATGACTAACCAAGTTTAATTTACAGTTTAATTTGCACATCGTTTTATTTTGAGTTAGTCCTACCAACACGCAAACTCAAAATAAAACAATATGCTCATCAAACAGTACATCAAGCAGTTGTTGCAAAAAAAAAAAAAAATGTTGAAGCCTTACATTCGGAAAAAATACTATGAAATGGCCCCTTTATTAATTTTTAAAAAAATATATTTATTAAAAAAATTTCAGAAGTTGAAAAAATAAAATCAGTTTAACCATTCGCTATTCAAAAGTACTTTTACTTCATTATTACTAAAAGTTTTGAGGGTTCTTTTATTCTGGAAAACCAAATAAACCCGGTTTAAACCAAAAAAAAAAACCTGGTTAACCATTTTAAAATTAGAAGACAAAAAATTTTCACGACAATTTTATGTCAATTTTCTAATGCGGGAACAGTACGTCTTGTTTCCTCTTTTGGAATGAAAATATGCAGTACAAATAGTCGTTATATGTCGCGGAGTTTTTCTTTTTCTAGTAGATAGAATAAATGTTACGTCCGCCATTTTGAAATCGTGGACACGTGCAAGTGACGTCACGGGTCACGTGATGGACTTGTTTACCTTTAGGATCGTTCGTTTACCAAGTGCAAGAAGGTGATATTCCGTATAGCGAATTCCTTTTTAAATTTTAAAATGGGGAAACATTGTGCTGCTTTTGGATGCAGCAATAACCAATCAAAGCCTGAATGTAAAGGAAAGTCTTTTTTCCGGTTTCCTCTTAAAGATTCCACTCTTTTAAAAGCTTGGGAAAATCAAATCAAGAGGCTTAACTTTGTACCAAATGAAAGTTCCAGATTGTGCATGGACCACTTTGAAACAAATTGTTTTGAGTTTCAACCCTTTACAAATAGGAGGCAATTAAAAAAAGGATCTATTCCGACGATATTCAGCTATGCAATTAAAAAACCTGAACGGAGGCCATTAAAAAGGATTCGTGTGGAACCTGCTGACGATGACCATATTCAAGATCCTGTTACAAATGAGTAAGTGTTTATTCTTTATTACATAAAAATATATGTTTTTTTTTTTTGTTTGTAAATTTATCTCTGTGGCTCTTTTTTTTGTTTTAAATTATTTTTCAAAAAAAAAAAAAAAGTGTGACATAAAAATATGGGGCAATGCACTGTTCTATGCTATAAACCACACAGCTTTACAGATGTAAACAATAAGTTTTGCAGTTTAAAAAAGCCCTCTTTTCCGCTGCAAACATTAAATTTGTTAGGGAAATTAAATAGTTAAAAATTTTCATCTTACCATCTTAATTCAAAGTTCTTAAATAATTATTACTCAAAGTTAAAAAAAAAAAAAAAAACAAATACTAATCACCCTTGAAAATACTTCTGTTAGTAAAACCATAAAGCCAGCAAAAGTGCGAAATAATTCAGTTTCTTTTATTTGTAAAACATTTATTTGTGTATAACAATATATATATTACATTGTACAAGTGGTGCTTTAATGTTAATTGCAGTTAAAATTGATTCTTTGATATATTCTGAATATTTTTTTTTTTCAAAATTTGAAATGATTTATATAACGTCAAGACCTGTATAACGCAAAAGCTCTGGTCCCAGGCATATAATATAATGGATACGACAGAATTTATGAGACGTACATTGTTTTCATTTTTGTTCACCATGGGCACCTATAAAAGGGGGCAGAGGGAGCTTGATCTTCCCTGTAGATATTCGTGCTGTCAATTTTTTCGAATAAAGTTTTAGCATAAACATTTCGAGAACTAACGCACTAGCAGAGCCTAGCCATTAATAAAACTTTCTGAACTAAATTTTTTTTTCTAATTTTAATATACATTAGTTTTGTTTTTTGAAGTATTACAAAGTATTTCAGATAAAAATTGCTCATTGCTCTAAAAAAACCTCTACTGTAAAACCCCTCTTGCAGACAATAACAGGACAAAATTTTTGTCTGCAATAGAGGGGTATCCACAGGGCAGGCATGTAATAATTTTATTTGCCTTAGAATCGGGGAATTACATATTATCCGCATAGGAGGGGTGTCCTGTCTCTGAAGTCCCATTTGTCGAGGGAACTCTCCAACATCTAAAACAGATAAACCGTCAAATTGGTATGTGCAGAGGACTTCAGGGTTTCATGTCATGTCATAGGGGTGTTCATTAGAAGGAGTTTTACTATATTAGATTTGCTTTAGTGACAATATAAATAATCAACAATTTTTTGAGGTAAACGTTTGGCTAGTGATTGCAATACCGGTATACCAAACATCGGTATTTCGTGCTATTTTGCAATTTGGTAATATTGGTATTAGCTGAGGTAACGGTATTTTCAGTATTAACTGAAAATGATAAAATTGTTTTTAATTTAAAAGTTTCCAATTTAACTCATTTTTTTCCACTATTGATTTTTTATTATGATATTTCTTCATTCATTTTATATTTGTTCACAATACAAAATAAGGAAATGTGGCAATAAAGCAATATGTTTCTAAGCATTAAAAAAAAATTCAAATACCGGTATTAATACCAGTATTCCGGTAACACATTTTAAAAATACCGAATACCAGTATTACATTTTTGGTCCTGTATTGCAATCAGGGTTGGCCGGATTGGACCCAATGGGTTTTTTTGATAAAACCCATTATTTAGCCCACTTTTGGGTTTTTTAAAATTTTTGTAGAAGTTTTTAAAAAAATTTATTAATTTAAATACTTACACAATTTAAACTTCTTTTTTATTTGTTCTTACCACACACAATGGACATAAAAAATGAATTTTGAACTTTAATAGTATTTCTTAACTCTTAACGGCATTAAAAAAATACTTCAAGATTTTAAATAAATATATTTAACTTTTTTCTTTAACTGGTCAATAAATAACTCAAATTATCTTGACTAAGTCCTGTCACATCTGATTTTCTCAATATTTGTAGATTGTACAGAGGAAAGTACTCTAGCTAAATCTAGAAAGAAAACAGAATAGAATGTACAGTATTTTCATTATCTTACGAAAAAGTTTAATAATTCTTACTCTGTACAAAGAAATAGAAAATTAGGCAGCATAAAATTCAAAGAAATGTGTTGATTAAACTGGAATTCAGTAAAAAGAGATTTAAAATACTTGAGGTTCTACAGTAGTTTTGCATAACAAAATGAAATACAATAAAGTAAAATGCAAAAAAAAAAAAAAAAATGTTGTAATTAAAAACAAACAAAAGATTTTATCACTCGAGAAGTAACTTTACCTTAACTGTTGGTAATCATGGAAACTAAAAAATCTGAAACTTCACCATTCTTGGGTTTTGTCGTCTTTCATACCTTTCTTAAGAAAACACGGAATTTTCCAGCTTTTTTTTACCTCAAGACAATTTTTGTGCTTTGTTCCTACACTTAGGCTACAATATGCTACAAGTACCCCATATTTTTCCTAAAAAAAGACAAAAAAACCCACATTTCTTTTAAAAAACCCAGCTTTAGTTGGTTTTTTTGAAAAAAAAACCCTGGGTCCAAGGGCTTTTTTAAAAAAAAACCCGGGTTTTTGCCAACCCTGATTGCAATCCCTACGTTTGGCCAACTGACTTGGCGGGACTAAATAAGTATACAGATAATTAAGGCTTCAGCTCTTTAATACAACAGTTAAAAATCTCATTACAAAGCTAGTGCGTTAGTTCTTGGAATTCAAAACTGATACATTTGTGAAGTAATATTTTGTAACATGAATATCAGAGTTCAGATAGTCATTTGAGGTAACTTTGATCCATAATTTCTCTCTTTTTAACTGCTTCTCTCATATTTTGATGTTTCACTTTCATAAAAGTGAAAAAAAATTTCTAAAATATTGTACATGTATCCAAAAATATGATATTAGTTGTGAAAAACATTCAAATTAAATTATTGAAATGTCCTGTGGCATTCTGCCATTAAGGGTAACTTTGAACCATGTAGGAAATGTAATGGAAAACAAAGTAACTCCTTTAAATTACGGTGGTGGCACAAAAATACCCACCAATAGTTATTGTGTGAGTTTAACTTATGATCGATATTACTTCGTCATACAAATTCAGAATCATATTTATTCAGCAGTACACTATACTCTAATCTTTAGTGCTCCTTGTAATTACCACTGCATATGGTTTAAATGGTTAGATCAGTCTCTGATGACTACTCTGGTTTTTGATCCAAACCAAGAGCCAACCAACCTCTGATCCATTACCCCCAGAGACATTTCGATATAAAATTGAAACTTGGACGACTTTGCAATCATGACAAATATAATGTGCACCAGTCACTATTACGAAACACGGAGGCTCTTGGACTAGTTGACATAAAACTCAGAACCCGCACTAATGCAGCATTTAGTTTACTGTTGCACTGGAACTCTATTTTTTAAAAATAGTTTTATTGCCTGGTCAATGTCTATATCTGGTTTATGACACATAAGATGTTTTTTAAAGTTTTTGTGCTGTTAAAGGTTTTTTTTTTTTTTTTTGCAAGTCCTAACATTAGGCTTTGTCCTTTCTCTATCCCATATGACATTTTAATTTCTAACTAGTCAGAGTAGACTCCCAACATTTCTAGCATTCCGATCCCAGCGTTGGATTCATTGCCTTTTTTTGCTAGAAAAATCTGCTAGTTTCTTATAGTTGAATAAGATAAGCACTACATGAAATACACCGCCAGCTCAGTCAGTTCCAGCCGAGGACTGCAGTTTCGTGCTTATTAGCACTCATCAGCCGGGGTTAGGAAGCGACTGAGTTGTAGGTGGAAAACCTCTTAAAGAAACCAAGAGTGGCAAACAAACTGGTATCTAACATACAGAATTAGCCAGGCGAGTGACCGAAGCAATGGTTCGGTACAATTCGAATATTGAAGGCAAAGCATGGTGATTTTAGTAAAACTGAAAGATAAGCACTATTACTAGGGTTCCCACGGGCTATCGAAATGCTCTATTTTCAAGTATTGTTTGTAGGGGCCCTTCTGAAGGCCATATTTAGTAGTCAAAGGCCCTATTTTTCAGGATTCAATAAACTATTCGACATTCAATAAAGAGGCAAAGACTTTTGCTTAAAAGCTACAACCTAATAAAGTGATACTTTGTAACATATTGGATTTAGCAAAGAATTTTGCTGTTTATATACAGGCTTAATCATTAACAAATGCCAATGAATTGGTTATAAGCACGCCCCGCTTATAAGGTCAGTTTTCTTTAATCCAGAAGACGAAGACTGACCTTATAACGAAGTCCGACTGACTATATATACCTATCTATATGTATGTCTATAAGCAAAACTCTTTCCGACATGAAAAAAGTTCTTTTTGCGCCACTGCCGTGAAGTAGTCTTATGTAGTTTGCCAAGTTAAAAGTTTTCCTACTGTTACATTCAAAGCTTCATTAAACACCTTAAACAAAAGTGTTATCCTCATTCTATATATGTTCTGTAATCTTTTCAAAATACTTTTATACATTTTCATTTATTAAAGCATTTTTTTCTTTTTCAGAAATGAATCATCTGTTTTATATGTTGAAAAAGCTGTTCAAACAGAAGTAACATTTTCATCCTTGATTGATCAACTGGAGACAAACATAAAAGAAAAGAAGGAGTTGCAGGAGTCAATAGAAGCAAGGAAATTTAGCCCCACCAACATAACCAGTGACACAAAAATGCGAGCAGTCACAGGATTTTCTAAAGAGAACTTTATGAGAGTATATAATTTTTTGTTGTTAAATGAAGAATTAAGTGAAAACGATATTTTGAGTCCAGTTGACAAGTTTTTTCTTTTTATGATTAAACTTAGAACAGGCATTTCACATGAATTTTTGTCAATTCTTTTTCTCATATCAACTTCAACTGTTTCAAGGTATTTTAATGCTGTCACTGACATTATTTATGCCAAGTTTCACAATTTAAATATTTGGCCTGAAAAAACTCAAATTCAAAACCAAATGCCTTATTTTTTTCTTCAACATTTTTATAACTGTAGAATAATTGTAGATTGCACAGAAATAAACATTCAACAACCAGTAAATCCAGTAGAACAACAGGCAACTTTCAGTTACTACAAAAACCACAATACCCTTAAGTCTTTAGTGGGAATTTCACCGGCAGGTGATATAATTTTTATTTCAGATCTTTATTGTGGGTCAGTTTCAGATAAAGAAATTTTTCTGAGAAGTGGGCTGATGAATAAATTAGAGAAAGGGGACGCTGTAATGGTCGATAAAGGCTTTAGAATTTCAAAAGATGTTCAAAAAAAAGGCTGTGAAATTATAACCCCAGAATTTTTAAAAGCAAATGAACAATTTACAATAGAAGAAAGAGCTAAAAATTCAGAAATTTCAAGTCTTAGGTCTCACATAGAGCGTGCATTTTCAAGAGTAAAAACATTTAAATATTTTGAAGGAAACCTTCCCCATACACTTCTTCATAACGCTCACGAAGTTTTTTATATAACTTGTTTAATGACTAATTTTCTTCCTCCACTTATTGCAATAAAGTAATATATAGTTCTTTTATTTATTTTTCTTTAATTTAATGAGTTCAAAAAAAATCATTTCTTTTAAATTTCCCAGATATTTTTAAGTTTTTCCCACTTTTCTATAGGGTATTTTAAAAAAACTTGTAATATATTGTTCTCCCTCAGTACATGCAATGATATAATACATTGTTTTTTTTTTTTTTTTCAGTTCTTTCCGGGGTTTGCCGATACATATCATGATATATATCCGATATTTATTTTGAAAATATCATTTTTTCTATATTTATTTTTTCAAAGTACGAAATTTGCAATATAAAGATTATATGTATTAATCATATTAATATTATTCGTGTATTATTAAAAATAATTAAAAGTAATATATTTTATTTACATGGCATATAAATATATCATTAATATAATGTAAATAATATAATTTTCCTTCTTTATTTTATATTTTTTAAATTATGTGTAATGTAACAATTTTCATTAAGAATGCCTTGTTGAGAGTTAAAAGTGGGCTTGCCAGATTTCTGAAATGTTCAACCGGGACACCGGAATAGCCCCCCCCCCCCCCCCCCGCCCCCACCGGTCACGAGTATTCAAGACGAAACCAGGCGGTGATAGTGGACTCAAGTAAAATTTTCTGAAGACAGTGAAATTTTCAGAAAGTATGAGGAACTCTACCCCCCCCCCCCAAAAAAAAAAAAAAAAAATTGCAACATGTAAACAGAAATTATTGAAAAGAAACATTTTAAAAGTTTTCTTTTTTTTTCCTAACAATTTTTCAGCTTTAAAATGTATTGTCGGCCCAAAGTATTTAGAAATTTCGGATCACAAACCCCTTAAGGAAACACACCCCTGGCTGGTTCTTAGCATATTTTATAGGGTAGTTCATTCTCATGAGCCTAAACCAGGGGTAAGAATAAATGACACAAGCAGATAAATTTAAAGTTTATTTTTTACATGTTAATATTCATTAATTACTTTAGTAAGAAGAAATACTTTGAATGAGGAATAAAAACTTGAACAATGTTTACATGTATTTTTCATTCGCTAGGACTTTTTTTTGAAAAGTCTTTTTTGGTTTTAATGTTGTTGTAAAAATCCTCACAAGCTGATTCGATATTAATTTTATGAGCCTATGTTTCAAATGACCAAGTAATTATCCAAAATAATCCTTGACAGTTAATAACTTTTAAGACTTTTTTGGTCATCTAATCAAATTTATTTTTTCCCGGGAACTGAAGTAAACCGGCCAGGACACCGAGATTTTCCCTGAAAACCGGGACGTCTGGCAAGCCTAGTTAATAGTTGAACACAAAAAAAGGAATGTGTTCCTGACTAATGCATATTTTTATTTCATTTCTGAAATACATAAAATTCATAAAAGTAGTTAACCAAAGAAAAATGAGTAAAGCAGCCAATGCTTAAATAATTCAATTAAAATTAATAGAAATATATCAGTTATATTTTATTTCTCATTGATTAAACTATCACATTTTACAAATGATTGTAAATATTTATATTTAAATGCTATTCTTAAAACATAAATTTGAACATAAAATGTATATTTATGTACATAAATAATGAAAGAAACATTAATTTAAAAGTTGATGCATTATAATAATAATGTAAGAATATTAACAACAGTGATTTGAGGAATCAGTTATTATTTGAAAGCTTGTTTGCGCTGATTGAAAATATTGGATATATATCAAAACATTGAATATTTTCGAAAATATTTGATAAATTATGAAAGAATAAGGGTTCGAAAATATCATGATATTTTCAAACCCTGGTTCTTTTATAATTTATCAATTGGTTTTTCTTATATTAAATACTTCTTTTTCAATTTTTATTTGATTTGTTATTGCTACATCCAACTGTAGAACAATGTTTTCCCATCATCATATTTTAAATAAATATAATGCATTACATTGTATTAAGTAACTTGAATAAAATTTTTGTTGTACTATTTGACTTTTTGCTTGTTTGTCTGAGAGCTAAAATTTTAAATTATAATGAAAAAGAATTTGCACATAAAGATATGTTTCCCTTGTGAAAATCAACATTTGAACCCAAAACATACGAATTTCTGTTTAAAAGGATATTTAAATTGCTACTGTCTCAGTAACATTTAATCTACATGAAATTTGGTTGACAAACTCCTTAGGAAGTCTGAAAATTTTTTAAAAAAAAGTTAGCATTTGCTTTTGGGATATTTTTTTAATTATAGCAATAATTTTTTTTTTGGTCACTTTAAAGAAAATCAACCCAAAAGAAATTAATCTTAGTTTAATGTTTTTAAGAAAGTAGTGAAACCCTTAAAAAAAGTAATGCAAACTTTTGTTTTATGTGTATACAGAAATTGCTCTACAAAAGCCTTACATTGAACGTACCACTAAATATCGAAGGTATGATGTGACTCGTATTTAAAACATGTACCTCTTATTGATTCACTTTTTAGGGGCACAATTGAATTGCGTCTCTTAAATTTAATTACTTTAAATAGCCCACATATAATTGCATTAATTTAAAATCTAATCAAAAGATTTTTTTTGAAATACTTATTGTAAATAGGAAAAACTTAGGTTATTTCA
Source organism: Uloborus diversus (assembly GCF_026930045.1). Taxonomy (NCBI): domain Eukaryota; kingdom Metazoa; phylum Arthropoda; class Arachnida; order Araneae; family Uloboridae; genus Uloborus; species Uloborus diversus. The sequence continues at coordinate 198,907,368 of NC_072732.1, read as the reverse complement.
AAATGTAAACTACTACATTTTAATAATTATTTAAAAAACAAAAAATCAGTGGATATAAATTTAATTATATTTATGTAAAAAAAATTCCGTTATATGGTCAGTAAATATTTTGTTGTCAGCATTTACGTTAACATATATAAAAACATACAAAAATGTAACTAAAAATTGAACCAATTTAATAAATATTGTTATTTATGAGTAATTTCAAAATTTTGTGCTTAATATTGATTGTTTGTAGTGGAAGTAAACTCATGATGTTTCATATGTATTGGACTCAACTAAGAGTACATTCTTTATGTACTAGATAATATTTCATATAATTGTGATAAAAGTTGTAATGTTTTTAAATTTATAACTAAACACATTTTAATTTAGAAAGAAACACAGGCACATAAATCTTCAATATTACTTTTATTTCAAATACAAATAAATAAAAGTTATATTTATCAGGTCAATGTTAAAGAAATTACCACATTTTGAATGAAATTAATAATTATTCATATGCAATTCAAAAAAATAAAAAATGAGCCAAAAACATCCCGACTTTCTGTTCAAAGGAATAAAAATATCCATACATAATATACAGTAAACTCTTGATTATCTACAGAATTGGGTGGCACAAGTGCTGCGAATAATAAACATCACAGATAAACTACAAAAGGCTAAAATGAAGAACAATCAAGATAAAACTAGTCATGCCTCAAACATTTGGCTGCAATATGCATACTTTCTGCAAACAGTAAAAATAGTACAGTATTTTTTTTTTTTGCACAACAGAACTTAACACCAAAACAAGTGTATGTACGACAAAGAATGCACAATGAATAAATAAATCTGTAAGCAAAAAAAAAAAATAAATAAATAAATAAAACAAAAAAACATTGAGTTTAAGTTTACAATTTTTCGAAAAAAAACAACAACAACAACCAGCCATTGGTTTGTGAAAATGCAAGTTCCTGATTGTTGATTGACTCGAGGATGCTCCACCCAGGGATGAGTGGTCAGAGAGCAAAAAGGAGGAAGTCCAAAAAAATGTCGTAAAAGGGATGATATCCAAAAAAAATTTTGTGAAAGGGATGATATCCAAAACCGCATCAAATTAGAACCTGAAAGCCATGATATTCAAAAAATGGCTAATTTACCAGTTTTAAAGGTAATACGTATTTAATTAAGTATGAGTAATAATTTTGTACAATTTGCTGCATTGTTTTGGAAGAGTGTTTATTCCCAAATAAATCTAAATTTTGAAAAAGAGGCAACAATTTCTCACCCTTGCGGCCTTGAACAAAGGGTTGGGGGAGCCAGAGTGTCAATCTTGGCTGTATCACACAATAGTGTCAACTTTTCATATTTTTCAGAGAAAAATACATTTTTTTTTATTAAAAACATTTGAGTTTATAGTGTTAAACGAGTGAGAACATAGATTTTAAAATTAGATCTGTTTGTAAAGTAAAAATTTACAACAGAGAGAAAAATCTAAAATTTCTTTATGTGGTAGAACATACTTTTCATAGTAAGAATTCAAAATAAATAAATATATATGTATATAAATGATTGGTTATCTTTTTCCTTGCATTGGAACCCAAAATTTATTTTTGAAAACTTCCTAATATAATTTTGGAATAAAAAGAACAACTTGCAGTTGCCTCATTTAATCATGAAATTTCAAAACTTTTAACAGGTTGTAAAGCCTAAACCATTTGAGATTCACCATAAATATTTTTCACTCTTTCTTAAATACACAAAAAAAGTAACCATGCCAAGTTACAAAAAAATTAGAGACTGTGGGTGCTCAGCCACATTTTTTGATTGAGTTTTGCATTTTTTCTAAAATAAATTAAAGAAATAAAAATATTATTGAAATGACGAATAAAATAAGAAGATATAAGGTAATAAGACTTTAATTCCATTTTAAAAAAAACCCTGAAAATTCAAACAAATATTCTTTGTGTTTAAAAAATACAAAAGTAAAAAAATGGTCTCTTACTTGAATAAACATTTTATGTTTGCAAACTCACAATATTTTGGATGTATAAGTCATTCAAGAGTTGACTAACTTTTTTAAATAAAAATCAAAATAAAAGCTTTTTAGCTTTTCAACCATATTATGAAAAAATTCTTCATCAAACTCCACTTCTTTTACACACAAAGGTTCACCCCTTTTGTAAAAAAGGGAAAACAAACATGTTTTCAAGCCACTTAGTCCCATTTGCCCCTGGATTTGAAAATAATAATTGTGAGTTTTCTTCAAACCTAAGGCTCCATCTTTTTCCTCCAGGCAGAAACTAGGCCTTTTTAAAAGATCTTTAAGTGATAAATTTTCTGGATTAAATGTGCATTTAATTTCCATCAGTTTTGCATCTTCTTCATTTAGCATCAGCGCATCAGGGGATGCACCCAAATATGGATAAAGTGGGTGGGTCACCAACCCAGTTTCACGAATCATGAAATTTGAATATATATTCTTCAAAATATTTTTTACATATCCCTCGAATTTTCTACCATGCGCGATCGCTGGTATATGAGACAAATCTTTGTTATGAGATTCGTAAATTTGCCTGGCTAAAGCTTCAAAAGCAGATTGCCGTTTTGAAACTAAGCCGAAATTTAATGCAGTCAACCGACTTTTTCTCTCTTTTTTCCATATCTCCTTGGAGCCTTGGCCTACTGTTTTTTTCTCCAAGTCAATGGCATCGTCTACAGAGAAGACTAAATTTCGGTGAACAAACAAAGTTTCCTCAAAGGTTAAAGTCGAGGGCAGTCCTTCTGATAACTTACCTGAATATGCTATTGCAGGTAAAGGCATTGTCAAATTGTATTTAATATTTTCTGCATTTGCAGCCACATTAAACATTGGGGATAAGTTTCCAAGGGCGCTCCAATTGACAGAACTTTTTAACTCAACTCGAGGGCGTTTCTTTCCAAAAAGTTCTTCGGCTTTTTTGGGTGATACCTAAAAAAGAATATGCAATTTGTAATGGAAAGACAAGCTTTTATTAATCATTAAAATAAATAAATTATGTAAAAAAATATCGTTCTTTTTTTCCATGGTGGCAAAAAATAAATTTAAAAAAATAAAAATGTACCTTCAAAATAAATTAAAAACAATAGAATGTCAACTAATGTTAAAGGATTTGAAGAGTTCAAAATTGAGCGGAAAATTAAGGAAATCAAAAAGATATTTTCTATACACGTTCTTCATCAAGAGCTTTTTCTAACTAAGTTTGTTTGAAGTAAATTCGCCCCTAAGTGCAGGATTTACAGTCGACTCCCACTACAATGCGATTTGACTTACAAATTTGCTTATAGCTTTGTTTGCACTTTGCATTTTCCACAGTGTTGGGTTTTTTAATGTCAAAAACCTGACGAAAACTGTCGAAAACGTCACAAAAATCCTGTTGAAAACTCAAATACAGCTGTTATTGACATTTTTTATATGAGATTCCTCATCCTCAAACATGATTTCATCATAATTTATTTTTCTTATCAGTTAAGTTAAACAAAAATTAAATTAAAAAATTTCATTAAAATAAAATTGATCCCTCAAAATTAATTTGTATGCTGTAAAAATAGTTACAAACATTAAAACTAAATGGATTATAGCAAGCAATGATTAATTATAAGTCAGCTCAATATTTTTAATGATTTTTTTTTTCTTTGGTAAATTCTTTTTTTTTTTTTGAGGAAAATGAATGTTTTTCATCAAAAGGTGCGAGTCTTTGGGTTCGTCTCCAGCAAAATTATATAGATAACTATGTAATAAAAACTACTCTTAACGCAAAAAATTATAGCTTTTTGTGCTGAATCTGCATCATATTCAGGAATCATCCATTTTCTCTTAGTGTTAGATATAGATATGCAAATACATGTGTAATAATTTAATAAATGAATGTTCTTAAATGAGAAAAATCTATATATTTATCATAATGTTAAGTCCAGCATTTTTAATTTAGAGCTTTCAGTTTGACAAAAATAAAGTGGACGAAATGGACAAAATGACATTTTGTCTGGCCGGTTCCCCCCCCCCCCTCAGCAAAATCAGACAACCCTGCCCCAGAGGGAACTGCTTTTCTGTAGAAAGAAAATTTAACAATCTTTATTAACATTTCTATTAACTTTTAAAAAAACTTACCATTTTTTTCTGAACCTAATGAAAATCTGTTTTTGTGTAGCAGTATGTCTTTGAAGGAAGGGGTGCTCCCCCCCCCAAAAAAGGGGAGGAGAATACCCCTCAAAACCATACCTTCCCCTAAAACTTTCAATGGCACTTTCTGTGCCATGAAAGTGGGCACCCCGATGAAAGTAAAAGGCTTATATAAGCAATCAAACACTTGCATTGTGCTGCTACTTGTTGAATATATAAAGAAAACATGCTTAAAAATATTTTTGTCTGGCAAATTTATTAGGAAAGGTTATTTTCTATAAGTTTCAAGGGCCTTTTTAGAAGCATCTCTGAAAGGAACACTAGGTATTAATGGGTTAAACATGTATTTGAGTCACAAAGCTATTTTAAAACTCTTCTTTCATTTCTTATTTCATACAGCACCACAACTTAGCTATATTCCTATATGTTTATATTAAATACTTACCATCTTAGGGCGAGGTTGATGCCATTTCTGTAATTTTTCCGTTGGAGCATAGTACATTTCACGTGTACTATAATCATTGAGAGCATACAGAAGAGCATATGAATGCTTACAAAAAGCAGGATTTCTTCCAGCGGGGCATTCACATTTCAGTTCTAGAATCTACAAAACAAATAAATTAGTTTTAATTAAGTAAAAAAGAAAACAAGTAAATAAAAGTATAATTTAAGGACTTTTCTTATTCTTCTTAACATCAAATACAAGAGTTATGAGGCTTTAAAATTTCATGTGATTGAATTTGATATCACTTTTGCAGAATGCAATTTATTACTAAATCTAAACATATATTAAAAAATGGTTAGCTAAATTTTTTTTTTTATGAGGTTGTAACATTATATTGTTTAAACAAGCACAAAGTGTTTGCCAAAAAGGGCTGAAACAGAAAACAATACAAACGTATACACACAACTCTGCAATAGATGACAAAGATTTTTATAAATAGCTTTTTTAGAGTGAAATATCTATTTCAACATGAGTAAAACAATATATCTTCATTTTTTAAAACAGGTAAATAAGTAGCTCAAATGCTAATAGCAGTAAATTTATTTTTGATAAGTCTCTTCTGATGTTTCTACGTTTTAATCAAAGATTTTATTGGAGCCAAAAAAAAATAATAATAATAATAATAATAATGAACCAAATAGTTTTGAAACAATGTAATTCAGAAAATTTAAATTTTATGTGTGTGTTTGTTTTATTTTTTTTAAAAAGAAGCATTTAAGCTACTTACATAACAGCAACGAATTTCGATAAAAATCGTGTTACTTACCTCGTTGTTTTCATGGCTTATTTTCACCTCGACGTTGTAGTTCACTTTTTTTCGCATTTCTGCTTTCACTTTTGCATTGACAATGAAAAACTTATTTTGTTCAGAAGGATTTTCAAATCGAATTGTTGAAACGAATTTCTCTTTGTACATAGCAAGTCCTTTCTTGTTAACATCCACATACCGGTGGCTAGAAACACTTTTCTCTTCTCCATAACTTTGAGAAATTTTTTCTCCATAATTCAAAATGTCCATCATGCTGAAATTGATCAAATTAAGTGGGTGATCTACAATTGAATAACTTAATTCAGTCATTTTCAATCACAGAAGGAAGAAACACGTTGCAATCAGCATTCAATGGAGATGGACGAAGAAAAATTGTAAACACGCTCATCACGTGATTTTTACCAGTAGCGCTCTCTAGTGGTGAAATGACTCCATTTTCACTCACCTGTTTATGGGTGGGCAACCCCTTAAGACGCCAAGAAATCGCCAACTTCATTTTCAGAGGAAAAACAGTTTTGTATTCTCACACCCCTTTCTCTGCGGGAGGTATGGTTGGAGTGCATCGGCTAACAATAAGCGCTTTGTTAGCTCCCCCTATTCCCCCGGGTCTGAGAAAGAAATTGGAGTCCACCGTTTGTCACAAAGGTTGTTTGAACCGATTTCGCCTTTTAGTCGAAGAAAGTTTCCGCAGGTTAGGTGCTGATGCTACGTTTTTTCTTTAAATGTTTCAAAAATAACCTTATGAAACAATTTCACAGATCTTATGTGTACACGTTTTAAATCGAAAATTCTTTCCAATGAAATTTATTCAAACCAAATCTACCTTCAAGTTCAGCATTAATATCTTCTTCAAAATATCCTCATAGATGAGATATTTACTTTCTTTGAGTTGCGTAAATTTGAACAAAAATTTGCTTAAATTAAAAAGCAAATAATTTAAATGAAGTTTCCTTGTCGAGATCTTAAAAAAAAAAAAAAAATCTTTGGTCGAATTCGGCGATCCCTTCAGTAGTTATTAGGGGTGACAAACAGACTGACCTTCACATTTCTGCCATCACTATACCCTACATTCAAAATTTTGTTTTTCAAAATTTTTTCAATTATATATTTTTTAACTTTTTTTTGCTATTTTTACGATACATTACGCCCTTTTTTCCCCAATGTCTTTATACTGTCTTTAAAAAAACCATAAGCAAGAAAATAGTAAAAATGACGGAGTACAAAAACTGTTATAAACTATAAAAATTAACTGCAAGGGAAAGATTTTGCTGAATGTGTAATATAATTGTAAAAAAAAAATTTTGAAAAAAAAATAGAACCGACTTCAAAATTGCTCTAAAAAGTGAAAAATAATTTTATTCTTTAAACACCATCGATAATACTTTTAAACATAATTTTTGAAGTTGGCGCAAAAACGATCGATAAAATCATTCACAGCCATAACTCAACTACAAGTATAAATTTAACCAGGTCCAGTTTCTTCACTACCACATGCATTACGCATTGATGACAGCATATTTGAGTAACGATATAAATGTTTCGTTCCTAACTTTGGATGATTTTTTGTTAAAAATATGAACGAAGCATGGTTGCAATGGATTTTACTTTTTGTTTTTGCGCCAACTTCAAAAATTATGTTTAAAAGTATTATCGATGGTGTTTAAAGAATAAAATTATTTTTCACTTTTTAGAGCAATTTTGAAGTCGGTTCTATTTTTTTTTCAAAATTTTTTTATTTTACTCTTTTTAGTGTAAATGTAGATATTTCAGTAAAAGTAAGAAGTTACCTAGTAAGAAGTTCGGCTCTATATCACTGTATTGCTTTAGAAAAGCCTTTATTCAAAATTATCATTACAATTACTATTAATGTTACTGTTATATGGCACCAAACTTTTATAACAATGAGTTTCATATTGTCGCGTAGATGAAGATAGCGAAGACAATGTGAAAGCCAAATGAAGAGAATACTCGTTAGTCTCAACTCGAGATCTTTATTCAGAACCACGAATGAACATTACATCTCCTTATATACAACTTGAGAAAGTGCTGGAACTTTCCAGACTTGGAAAGATACAGAAATTAATAGAACATTCGAGAAAATACAGGAAACAGTAGAAACGAAATTTTAGTAAAATTCACTTTATCATAGTCGGGATTTGAACCCGGGTCGCTCGTGTGGGAGGCGAGAATTCTACCACTGAGCCACCGTTATCCACGGATGAAAAGTGCGAACTTCGCTACAATATCATTTGGAAATTGTATAAAATTTACTGTTTTTTGCCCATAACTTTTTTTCTAAAGAACAAATATGGTCAAACAAAGTAATGGGACCCAAGTTGAGCCATCCCCTATCCATTAAAAAAAGAATCATCAAAATCGGTTCACGAGGTGAGACGCTATGAGTGGACAAACAAAAAAAAAAAAAAAAAAAAAAAAACATACATACGGTATGAACTGATAACCGCCTCCTTTTTGAAGTCGGTTAAAAAATTCTATATTTGTTACGTCTAGGTGCAAATTTTTCTTTTTTTTCTCTGCTTCGTATCTTCTCCCAATTTCATTCAGTTCTGGTTTTAAACTCGATGGTACACTTTGAGTCATTTGGAACATAGATCGCAAAATTCGAACAATGAAGATTAGACGTTTTGTTGTTATCAACAAAAAAATAATAACGCAACAGACATAATTTCTTTGTTACAACAATGCATTAGCTTTTCAGCACAGGAATTACAAGATTTTCATTTTAAGTGGATGAGATACGGTTCCCGTTGAATTCCAACTTATAAAAGCTATGAAATTTCTATTTAATTGCGAATTTTAGAGACGATTTTGTACAAGTAAGTCAATAGTAGTAATTTTCATATGGTGTCTTAGTAGAAATAACTTTCGTTTTAAAATATTACATAATATAATTTTATGTACCATAAACTGCATTTTTCGTATTATGGTAATGTTTGTTGCGAAATTTGATAACATTTGCAGAGGTGCAATTCCGCAAATGTGCATCGTTTATGCGTCGCGGAACAGCGGTTATACGCAGGGGTGGGTACAGAAATAGTTTTTAGGAGTGCCCCTATACAATTTTTATATATAGTGGGTGGCCAAACTATTAGGGGCACTACTCTGATTCTCGTAATTTCTAGTTTAGACTCACTTATTGTAGAAATAAACCACGAACCATATTTTTTAATGTTCTGAGATGTTTCTGATATCCTTATTATTGCTTTTTAGGAGAGGCAACACTACCAATCTGCGTCATTTTGCAAATATGCGAGGTTATTCCTGTATTAGTCTCTAATATGAGACTAAAACTCCTTGTACCGACCGCAGCATCAGATGTGCTTTTTCAAATAGTAAATCCTCTATACAAAACAGTCTTGATAGAATAGCTCCCCCAGACGGCATACGATGCCGCCTGGGGGAGCCCAGGAAAGAGAAACTTTTGTCGACGAAAAAAAAAATGCCAAAAGTGCGGTCATCGAAGAATCATACCTAAAATACCTTAAACTAATCAACTTTGTGTGTGCGTGTGTGTGAGTAAGATGTTTTATTATGATTATTTTTAAAGAATAGTTTATTCTTATTTACACTGTTAATATTTCCTTTTAAATAATGGGGTCGTTTCCGAAATTTTAAGCTTTATTTTTTTCTGAAAGAGCATGCTTAAAAACATAGGATGTGACCATTTTTTAAATAATTTGACTAAGTTTAATATTAAAAAAATTTCTTTAATCGGTGCGCTTTCATTGTTCACGTTTCTGCCGATGACATCACACATGATGAAATGCCATTCACTGATGCCATTCATAGAGCACGTTGTTAAGCGTTGGGAAAATAAAAGTTTTTTCTCGCTTTTTTTTTTTTGCTAATTCTATCAATTTCAGTGACTAAACGTGTAGTACTTTTGACTGAAGGAAAGAACCCCATTTTTAGTTTGAGCTAATACCAGGAAAAAACATTTACTTCGTCGTTCGTTTAGAATTAATACAACTTACGGTTTGGTGTAGATTCATTATGAATTGAGTGGTGTTGTTATCATATATAACAGTTCGTTATTAACCAAACTGATCAAATGAATTCTCTGCAACTAAAAAAAAGTTTTTAAAATTCAAAAATTTCAAACCTGAAAAGTTTATAGTGGTAGTAAAATCACGGAAGTAACGGGACGAAAAGGGATGTTGTAAATTAACTAGCATTCATTGACAACGTAGAGATATTTTGCTAAATTTGAAGCCGAAAATGATGTACTAAATTCAGTAACAAGCGTTACATGAATACAGGGCAGTTCAAGATTATTGGAGCTTGGCTTTGGACGAACTCAAATCAAAAACAGTTTAAAACAAGAGAAACATGTGTTGCTGTAACCACGAGTTGGTCAGAGAATCATTCCACACTAACTGACCTAATTTTTAAAATCGTCCCCGCTCCACCATCTCTGATTTGGATGAAACTTTATTGATGCCTTTGAAACTTCACTATAGCTTTTGAAACTAACCTATGCAAATTTTTAGTTTTCGAAATCCAAATCCCAAGTATCTAGGATCTCCCAAAAAAGCAACCCGAAACGACGGATGAGCTTTTTGTGACAGATTGCTATCTTTAGGCTAAGTTTCAAAAAATTTAATCACAATGAATGAAAGCGTTAAATTTTAGGAGCTTAAGGTACAATTAGCTGGTAATACATTCAAGTATTTTTGTGAATTTCAGCTCATTAGATTTTGTATAACACGCATGTAAACTCGTGAAAGAGCGTGATGGGGCTGGATTTTAAATTTTCCTAAAATCTGAACAGAAATACTTCAAAGGCTCGTACTTCTTGATTACATTGTGAAAATACTTGTTTTTAATGAGTTATAATTGCAGAGCTTAAATATCTATTTTCTAAAAGATATTGTCATCCAAAGTAGCTATCAAAACCGTTCAAGTGAAAAATAGTCATTTTCAAAGCGCTGTAGACTAAAAAATTTTCATTCGTTCTGCAATATTATTTTCAAGAGAATTTTTTGCAAACTGTCCATTAGGGTGGTCACAAGGTACATGGGGGAAAAACTTTTTTCAATTAATCTTTTGCAGCACACCCCTAAAATGTGCCAATAGATTGGAAAATGTGATTTGCAAAGTTTCAAGTCATTTCGATGATATTAACACGTGCCGCAAAGAGGCTAAAGTTACAAAAAATAGCAATTTTTAGCAGAAAATCGTAGTTTTTCATCTGTAAAACCAAAATTATTCATTCTAGAAACTTCGTTCTGGTTTCATTTTATAGGGAATTTTATTTTCTTTAAGTCTAATTTCATTTAAATTCTTGTAAAAATTGATTGAATATTATTCAGGATTTTCCAAGTCAGGTCGTAACTAATATCTTCAAAATCGATTAAAAAGAATGAATCATTAAAAGATAAATTGTATTAGTTTTTTTAGTTAATGGTTGTAACCCCCTTACAATGCTAAGTAATCAGAGCAAAAACAGCAATATTATCAGAAATCTATACAGTGAAACCCCATTACAACGAATACCGATACAACGATATAGCCGATTTAACGAAAGAAATTTTCAGCCCTGATTTGGTTTCCATTACGTTGCTTGAATTTCATTACTACTAAAACCTCGTTACAACCAGGGCTGTTTAGTCGGAGTCGGAGTCGGAATCGAAGAGTCGGAGTCGGACTGATTTTGGGATAAAGGAGTCGGAGTCGTTAGAAAACATGCCGACTCCGACTCCGACTCCGGGCTTCTTTTTTTCTTTCCTTTTCACTGACTCTCCTTGCATTTTTTAAAAACTGATTACCAATTGGTTCGATTACATGTATAAAAGGATACTAATGAGAAAATAACTGCCATTATGGCAATCAGTTAGCTTGAATTCTTACCGAACTTTCTGTCGCCTTCCCCTAGTTTGCTTGCTTTTTAACTTAACTAATAGCAACTGTCAGCAAACGGTTTTGTTGCCTAACATTTTCAAGTAATCACTTTCAAATAAAAATAGAAATATATTGTTTTGTTCTATCTCAGTTATAAAATAGTAAAAGAAACGTAACAAATTAGTAAGTCGACGCCCGTAGCTAAGGTTGAAACGTTTAAGTGTGATCAGCAAATTCAAAGAAGTTCTGGCGCGAAAGCACGAATCCAAAAGATTCTATGAAATAATCTACTGTTGTTTTCTTTATTAAGACTATTTCTGTAAGCTTGGTTCTCACTAAAAAGTATGGAACAAAATAAGTGTAAATGATTTCTTGATTACAACACTCAAGAATTGCAGTTAATCTTAAAATCTTCATATTTAGGTTAATTCTAAAGCAGCCAATAAAATTTAAATTAAAAATTTAGCGAAGAAGAAATATAGGTATAGTAAAAGCTATTCGTACAAATTTGTATACCGCCGCGTTTTGGGTAAAATTAGCTCCTGACGTATATGTGCCCTATTTTCGTTGAAATTTTATTGATGAAATATAATTTAAAATATATTCGCGAAAATTTTCAGAATTAAAGTATTTATATTTTTTATAAACTCTGAAATTAACTTTGGGTGTCATCTACCAGATGGGTGTCACCCGGGGCAAACCACCCCCTCTCAAGAACTTGGATTTAGAAAAAAAAGGTTTTTTTTCTCTCAAGTTACAGCTTTCAAAAATTGAAAGCACACGATTTGATCAATATCTATTTGTTAAACATTAAAGGGGGGAAAATTACAGATAATCCTTTTCAAAATTTTTAAAAGGGATTTTTAAGTCATTTCACTTTTTAACTCGTAACTATTGGAAAGTTTGATTTTTAAATTGAATTTCTAACGTTGTATGGCGTCTTGGGTTTACAATAAAAAACAAAATGCGAAATTTTCATAAAAAGGAATTAATATTTCAATCTCTGTTAAGAGGTTTTCCCCCTTCCCTTGAATGGAGAGAGGGAGTTGAAAAAATACAATTAAAAAAATTAAAAAAAATCCGGAGTCGGAGTCGAGAGTTTCAAAATTCAGGAGTCGGAGTCGGGGTCGGAGTCAGCCATTTTTCTTCCGACTCCGCAGCCCTGGTTACAACTAAAAGTTCTGGTAATTCGAAATTCGTTGTATCAGGATTTCACTGTACAATAGTTATGTCTCTAAAACTCAAAGCTAAAACAAACAACTGCGTGTAAAACTTTTGAAATTAGCTGTGGAGGCCATAAATACGGAACGTTGCTTTATTCCTCGGTGGTCAGAGCTAAGCAATAGCTTAAAAATCCCAGTCTTGTAAAAGGCTTTCGACCCCCTAGAGAAAGGAAAATTTACGATTCCCACGAAAGTGGTCTGTGTTCTTAGACGGGGACTTGTTAGGGCTTCTGCAGTGCAAAACTGCGTTTTGTGAATACAGTTGTTACAGAAAAAGTTTTTGTATTTAGCAAATCTCTACCATATTTTAGAAGTTGGTTTAAAAGAAGATTTGATTTGCAAAATAGGTACGTCCACTAGTCCTCAACCAGATATTTTTCAAGAATTTCAGGATGAATGATATAGATAAGAAGCCGTCCAAAGCAAGTATAGAAGATTAAAAACAAAATAAGTAATCCTGGTGAAATTTCAAGCTTTCTTTTTGAGAAATAAAATCAGTAGCAGCCTGGGGATGACAACAAGCAATTCATTCCACTTTGCCTAACTTGTTTAGGGAGTCTTTCCCCAAACAACGTTACTTTTCGAATACTTGGCGCTATTCATCGCACCAGATGGGTGACAAAGGCCATATGAGGTAATGAGAAGCAAAGGGATGTAAGTGGACTTTTTAAAGTTCTTTATAAAACGTGTTCAGATCCTAGGTTTTCATTTGAACTTTTTTTTCTAAATCATGCTATATAACAGCCCCAACCAGAGCTACTAGTACCATGTATTGCCCCTAAGCAGAGTAGAGGTTCCCCTATTATTTGCAATGATTTTCTCCAAAACTTTAATTCTTTCAATTACATTCCTTTGCTTCTCACTGCCTCATATACTCTTTAAAATATATCTTTTCATGGGTCAGTTTTCCTTAATCGATTTAGGGATAAAAGGTATTGAAGATATTTGGTTGTTTATCATCGATATTTACGGAAAAGTATGGTTTATGTCTGCGGTTCAGCTTTGGCCCCCAACCAAGATCTACATTTAGTAAAATCCTTGGTTCAATACTAGAGTATTTATGAAGATGATGTGGGCACAGAACTACATAAAATAATTAGTCATCTATGATCCTGAACTCAAAGAAGGTTGCATTTCACTTTTTTGATGATACTTAAAAAAAAAGAAAAAGAAAGAAAGATCAAAAAAAGGGAGGCTGCAAAATTAAAATCTGAAGTAAGAGAAAATGAAGATGATTGTGATGATAGGGATACAAAATCACAGCTCAATCTGAAAGAAGCTTAGTTTATTGGACAAAGAAGTAGATTTTTTCATTTCTCCTCCAACTATTTAGAGATTCAATTTTTTTAAAGAGATGGATACAAAGTTTTCAAATAATGATCTTGATGAATAGTGTAGAAACCAATATTATGTTAAAACTAAAAAGATAGTAAACAGTTTAAGGGTGGTCAATGTAACAGCTGAAAAAGGAGTAAAACTAATTTCAAACTAGCTTGTTTCTATTACAAGTTATGTCTGAATGCACGCACATTTTTCCACATTCATCAAAATCTACCATAATCGAAGCCATTACCACTTTAATTTGTCAATGAAAAGTAATAACATAATGATGTATGTCTTTTCAGTGTATGTCATTTAACAGTGTAAGTAATAAAATGCATTGGATTTTTTTTTTTTTTTAGTTTAAACTTTTTGCTTTCTCTTCTAAACAGCTTAGTTCCTTTATTTTAAATCAGCAGTTTGTTGCATTTAATTTTTAAAATACCTCCAAATGAAGCCTTTTTAATGGATAAATTAAAATTAACAAAGATCAAATAAATGTAATTGAATAATGTAATGCTTTTAGGTCTTTGCATGAAAATTCCTTATTGATGATATCTTCCATGACCTGACATGAATAATGCCAAGAATCATTCTGTAACTTTTATTTAAAAAAATGGATAAAACCTCTCATCCCGAGAATAAAATTTCCTATAAAATGAAACCAGAATGAAGTTTCTAGGATGAAAAGTTTTGGTTTTAAAGAGGAAAAACTACGATTTTTTGCTAAAAATCGTTGTTTTTCGTAACTTTAGCCTCTTTGAGGCACGTGTTAATATTATCGGATTAAGCTGAAACTTTGCAAATAATGTTTTCTAGTCCATTGGCACATTTTTGGGGGGTGCCGCGGAAGAAATTCGAAAATAAATTTTTTGTGACCACCCTACTGTCCATTCCAGTTAGATGCTGTGGTAATCTAATGCTTGTTAAAACAATTGTTTTTGAATTAAGTGGAGGTGAAAGCCGTAATTCTTTCATCTGTTATGAGATCTTTCTTTTGACCTTTTTTTAAAGCTCATATCTATTCAAATTCACTTAGAACAATATAAACAAAAAATCTTAACTCATAGTTTTTCAGCAGGTATTTATGATATTGCGGAGGATGATCCGATTTATGAATCACGTGACATGCCTATATTTTACCCCAAAAGGTACACGCAGAACGCAATGTTTTACCCTTTTCGGTAGTTTTGTAAATCACTGCAAGATAGCATCTTCGAGCTCTGGACTTCGGCGTTGTTCCCTTTGAAAGTAATTATTTTTAACCCCCGACACACAAAGGAAGTGGGTTATAAGTTTGACGTGTCTGTGTATCTGTGTGTCTGTCTGTGGCACTCTAGCACCTAAACGGAAGGGCCGATTTTAGAAAAAAAAAAATGATCGAGATTGTTCTTAGCTAGGTTACATCATCGGATGACATTCATTAATGAAGATATTAATTAAAACCCTCTAAAAGGTTTTTTGCGATTTTTGCAGTGAAAACATAGTTACAAATTTTGAAATTTAATACCAAAATAAAGAGAATTTTCTTCCGTGTCTGATAGAATGTGTTAGGAACTTCCATGTTTCATAGAATTCGAATTATGACGTTTTTTAAAGCAAATTTTAATAACTGCTAAGCCTTGATTCACGCGATTGATAACTGAATTCATTGTTGGCCGATAAGGAAATTAAAAGAAATGATTTAAAATATTTATCTGTTGCCAGTTTATATTTAATAGCAAATAAAATACTTGGCATTGATGTTTAATAATATAAGGCTTTTAAAACGATTTTCAATTTTCCCTCTTGAATCTACAGTTGCGACTCAGTCGGGGGGTTTTGAAATTTTTAATTTTATCTTTGCTTGTATTAGATAGCAGACGATAAATATTCCAGAAAAACATTAAATTTAACAAAACTCTTTTGCAGATAAAAATCGTTTTCATTTATTGTAGAATACGTATATCTTTCTTTTTTTTTAATGGAAAAAGTTTAAGTTGGCAACACAATTATTTAAATGCAAAATGATTTTTAGAATGATAAGTGCAGTAATGGTTTTATGTAATATCCTAAGTGAATTTTAGAAATGGATAGAAAATTGTCACGGTAAGTTATACGAGATATTTAATAATGTGAAGGTTGATTTCATTTTTTATTGATTTAGTTTTATGTTTTTCTTTTTTCAAATTAAATCATGTCGACTGATTGAAAGTGCACTTTTTTCTTTATTGAAAGATGAAAGTACACGCACAATTATTTTCCGAAGAAGCTATTAAAAATATTTCGTTCACGTATACTTAAGTGTAATGATATCAATTTACCGCGTTAAGTTTCTGATGCAAGATATCATCGTTCTTGTCAGTGCCCAATTAATTGCCAGTGCCAGTTTAATTAAAGACAAAATTTTCACAACCGCCATCAATTGAGCAGCCATCATCCTCTATTGATAATTTACTATAGCTTGTGCTGTAAATGGGGCATTCCACGGTATTTTTGACATTTATGTAGAGTTCGTAACGTGACCTTTTTTGCCATAACTTTTTAATTTACTGTTTGATTAGCATATTATTTTATTTTGATCTTTTCCTGCCAACACACCAGCTCAAATTAAAATAATTTGCAAATCAAACGGTAAGTTAAAAAGTTATGACAAAAAAAGGTCATGTTACGGACTCTACATAATGTCAAAAATACTGTGGAATGCCCCAAGTGCTGAACACCATCTTTTAGCACAACGACTATTCGTAACTCTAGAGCATGAATACGCTATTTTAAGGTGATTAACAATACTATAGAAAAAGGTAAAACATTCCATTTCACATGTTTTCTTTGGGGTAAATTACAGGCTTCAGACAGTTTGTGGTGTAATGTAATTTCAGAAGAACAGAAAAGAAAGCTTCCTACAAACACAATGAAACATTACTGTCATTCACTAAGCGTCGAAGCAAGTTATAAGTTACGGCATTTGTTTGTTTTACCTTTTTCATTCGCCATTAGACAGTGGCTGCAGCGCCCCCTATGGTTCATTGGAGTTGCGAATAACCTCGCTATAAATGTACAATGATTTAAGCTATGTGTGCAATCCTCTAGAAAATGGTTACTTTGCATCCCGAACATTTCAATTTTTCAACTTTACACAACAGGTGCAGTTAGGCATTTTTAAGAAAGACAAGAGCTGCAAAAGTTCCCAAAACACTTTCTTTTATTTTACAGATGTTGAGGGTTAAATTTGTAAATTTATGCAACTTTTTTCCATAACTTTCTTTGATTTTGATTTACGAATAAGTAGATTTAATGAATATTTCAATAAATGTATCATCTAGATCCAAAAGAAATATACTGAAAATTAAAGATGCACCGAATACCATATTTCGTCGAATACCGAATAAAGAATATTCGGTTAATATTAAAATCGGATATTCGACCGAATAGCGAATATATCGTTAAAATTTTACTGCAATATTTGCATTTTTATTTTATGCCAATTTAAAATAGAAAATATTTATCTATTCTGTGTCTTTTGTGGAAATGTAAATGTACACTTCCATTTAACATCCGAAATTTATCTTCATCAAAAGTATAATGATTGTTGAAAATAGATAAAAAATAAATACAGGGTGGTTATAAAATAACGTGAGGTGTTCAGAGCCCTCTAGTGAGTGAAGTAGTGAACGAAACATTGCCAAATTTCATGGGCACACAGTAGACCATGAAATTTCGATTTCTGAAATTAAAAAAAAAAAATTAATTTGAATTTTGACATCGTGAATTCAAATTATGTTTTTCACAATCACGAGTGTGTGTATGTAGGCATGTGTGTTTGTGTGTGTGTGTGGGGGGGGGGGTGTTTGTGTGTACGGGTTATGTGTATGTGTGTTTGTGTCTGTGTGCTGGCATAAATGTGTGGGTAGTTGTGTGTATGAATGTGTGTGTGGGGGGTTATGTGTATGTGTGTGGGTGGGGGGTATGTGTATGTGTGTGTAGGCATATGTGTTTGTGTCTGTGTGCAGGCATGAATGTGTGGGTAGTTGTGTGTATGCGTTTGTGTATATGTTTGTGTGTGTAGGTGTATGTATATGTAGGTGTATGTGTGTATAGGTGTATGTGTGTATGTGTTTGTGTGTATGTGCGCATGTGTGTGTGTAGTTGTGTATGTATGCGCGTGTGTGTAGGACATGGATGCAACCCGGAGACAGATTTCGCTATAGGAGCAGTATCGTGAGGAGCCAGCCGGTCCACGGTGATGGTGCGGAGGGTGGCGGTGGGAAAATAAAATGATAGGACATCAAAAACAGTCAAATGAAAGCAATAAGCAATCGTGGTTGCTCAAAAAAAAAAAAGTTAATTTGAATTTTGATATCTGGAATTCAAATTATGTTTTTCGCAATCACGTGTGTGTGTGTGTGTGTGTGTGTGTGTGTGTGTGTTTGTGTCTGTGTGCAGGTATGAGTGTGGGTAGTTGTGTGTATGAGTGTTTGTGGTAAGGGGGGGAGGGTATGTGTCTATGTGCAGGCATGAGTGTGGGTAGTTTTGTGTAGGTGTGCGTGTGTATGTGTAGGTGTCTGTATTTATGCGTGTGTGTATGTATTTGTGTGTGCGCGCGCGCACGTGTGTGTGTGTGTAGAATATGGATGCAACCTGGAGACGACTTTCGCTATAGGAGCAGCATCGTGAGGACCCGGTCGACGGTACGGTGCGGAGGGTGCTGGTGGGAAAATAAAATGATAGGACGCCAAAACAGTCAAATGAAAGCAATAAGCAATCGTGATTGCTCAAAAAAAAAAAATAGTGCCAAAAATCGCCACCGAGGGAAATTGTGGCGTTGAAAAGGTGTATTACTGTGATTATTGAAGGATTAAATGCTAACTGATAAAATATGCATCAATTTTATTCACAAAATATGATTTTTACCAACAAATGAGGTTTAATATGACCAACATCGAGATTTTCCAGCTACTGCAAACAATGCACAATATTTCCACACCTCTGGGGGGGGGGGGGGTAATTTCGCCTACCTGTAACATTTTTCTAGTTTTGAAAATTGAGATATCGGGAACATGTCACAGATACACAACATCGTTACGAAATCCCCATTGTTAAAAATCACAAGGTGAAAGAATGGGCGACCACGGTAGCCATACCGTAGGAAATGCATGACTAATAAAACTGCTATCAAAAAAATGTTACCGTCATACACTCAATACTTAAAGTTCAACATGGAGTGATGCACCATCTTACATGAATATTATTCAGAAAGAAATCCTTGCTGCCGCGCCGAAATTTCTTCCTGACAACTTTTGGTAAAATTCTTCTCTTGTTACAAATTGAAATTTCTTGTTGGTTTTATTGAACCTCATTTGTAAGCAACACTTATTTGTAGCAAAAAACTTGATGTGTGCCTTTAATTAGCATTTTTCGGCATTTAATTCTTCAATATTCGCAAGTAATGCACTTTTTCAGCGCCAAAATAATCCTGGTGGTGACTTTTGGTACTATTTCTTGTTTATTGCAGAAATCGAAATCTCATAGTCTGCTATGTACACCTATGAAATTTGGCTATGTTTTGTCCAATAATTCATTTGTTAGAGGGCTCTGAACACCTCACGTTATTTTATAACTACCCTATATATCACTCTTAAAGCAAAATCAAATTAATACAGTAAAAAATGGCTATTTTTGTTTATGTTTAGTTGGAGCTTTACATATAGTAATAATAAGTTTATTTCCTGATACTGATACATGATTTAACAACAGAACTGATAAATGTTAACATGTTACAAATAAAAAATTTTGTAGAACGCTTAATGTTCCTGCACTGTAATTTACTGTTGTTGAACTTTGATTGAAATGATTAACTTAATATCAATTGTTTTAAAGCAATGGCGGCAACGCTTTGTCGTCTGCCACCAGTCGTTTTTGCGCCCAGGGCGAAACTGAAATCGTCATAACACAATTTTGAAAAAAAACTTCATGAAAAATAAATAAATAAATAAATCTTACTACTATTATATATGCGAAAGTTTGTCTGTATGGATGTATGGATGTTTGTTACTCTTTCACGCAAAAACTACTGAACGGATTTTGATGAAACTTAGCAATAATATAGCTTATGCATCAGAATAACACATAGGGTAGTTTTCGTCCCGTTATGGGGGGCAAAACCCCCTTAGGGGGCAATAAAACACAATTTTTGTATAAATTCTCTAATATTGGGATGAAAAAATACTTGCACATATTTACATTATATGTCCATCGAAAGCTCTGATTTTTCTGCTGAAGATGGCACCTGTTCGAAATTTCTAAGTAGAATAAAAAACGAGTTATGAGCTTTTTAGTTCCATGTTCGAAGGCTTTCCTCAACTCAATACAGTATTTAGTGTATCATCTCAACTCCCTGTCGATAGCGACAATTGTTGTATTGTTGACTATCTTTGCTTTTCGTGACTGTTCAAGGCTTTTCTCAAGTCAAATCTTGAAGTAAGATTTTTGCACAAGATTGGCAAATAATACATGATTTGGCGGATCATTTTCCACTTAAACAGAACTTTAATGTAATTAATGGTTTTTATTATTATTTATTCTGATTGAACACTTACTCATTATCCAATCAACCAGCAGATCGCCAAAATTTTTGCAGAAAGATTTCCGTAGCTGATGCATTTGGCAGTTTTTTCAACGTCGCTGTTTTTGAAGCCGAAGACTACGTCATAATGTTTCTTAGCTTTCACCATGTAAACAAAATATCGCCAATCAAAGAATTTTCAAAAAACCTTTTTTACTGTGTTAAATAATCCAGCAACTAAATTAGGAAATCCATAAACAGCACAAAAACTTCGATTAATTTTCCTTTTTGCAATTTCAAACAATCACCAAATTTTACTACTTATTTTGGAAACATTTCGGATGAAACTGTTTAGCGCCATTTTATGGTGACCAAAAGTATCTCAGCATCTGGCGACGATATCTCTGTAACGAAAATTAATATCATATTGTTTTACAAAGTAAGGAAAGAATGGGGGAGCACCACCATCGAAGGTACCCCAAAACGACTTTCGCAAATTCGGTAAAATCGCACCAAGAGCCCACAATGATTGAAATTTCCCAAAATAACTAAAGCAAGTATAAAGGGATTACGAGCGCAGCTACTTTTTTTAATCACTTCGTACTTCATTAGCCATACAGAGAAGGTTTTAGACTCCATGTAAAAAAAAAAGTATCAAGAGATTAATCTTTTTAAACATGAGACGATTAATTTCATGTTTTGGAAATTTGTATATGCTTAAATATAGTGCTTTCGTTTCTAAAGCAATACTATTTTGTTCTTTATACTTATTGCTATTTTAGTTTTATGGGTAAGGAAGAAACTCGATTCTTAATCACGTCAAAAAGATGTGTTTTAAATTCTTTCACTTAAAACAGAAAACAAAAGCAAGTAACGATTTTTTCTCATAATTTACTGACCCAGGCAACGCCGGGTATTTTTGCTAGTACATAATAATGGGGTTGTTTCCTTTAGTCAAAAGTCTGTGCGGACGTTTGTCACCATAAGGCTTTTAAACGGCTGGACCGATTTTGATCAAATTTTTTGTGTGTAATTAAGTTGTAGCAAGCATGGTTTTGAAGCGCGATGAATCGAATCGGAAACGTTTTTGTTAATTGATTAATTAATTTAAACATTGGATGGTTATATCTCCCAAATGCTTAGTATTTATTTTAACCTATTGTTGAGCGAGAACTGAAATAAATATTTAACCCGTTGCCAAAGGACAATAAGAAAGCCAGCTCTGCTTTTTATTATTAACACGCTTTTATTAGCTTCACCTGTATGTATGTATGTATGTATGTATGTATGTATCTTGTAATGGAATCTTGCAGCTCAAATTTCGCACACTTCCTGCGATCGGATTCTTTTGAAATTTGGCACGCGATCTCAGACCCGATGACAATGCAATATTCTATAATCAAATTAATTAATTAACCCTTTTAATTGTTAGTTTCCTCCAATTTTAATCAATATTTTGGCATAAATCCAACAATGTGAAAAGGGAAAAATTTCTAAAAATACATCAAAAAATGCTCGCAAAAATTATTTAAAAATATCTACAAAAACCTTTAATTTTTCTGCATCAGACAAAATTTGTTCCAATGTTCCAAGGTAATTAGAACATGAAATATAATTGTTTTTAACTAATTTCATGCCAAAATTTAGGTGAGCTTTCAATTGGAAATTCATTGCTGATCAGACCATTGTTGAACAAAACTTTTATTCAAATGCATTTCAAATTTTCAAAGTAATATAAATATGATTTCTGCAAACATACATCGATGACTCACAGCAGCTTCCCATCGGGGTGCCCTTGTCTTAACTTTATGATATTACCTCGCACTCGTTTTATAAATAATTTCGTCGCTTGATAATTCTCCAACATAAGACTAAAAAGCAGAAAAATAAAATAATAGTTTAAAAAACTAAAAAAACACGCTTTCGTAGCAAAATGAACTAAAAAGTGAAAAATAATCTTTGGATGATAGTAGTTGACCAATCACTTAATTTTAATGTAATACAAAAAAGCGTGGGGGGCTTCTTATCAGTTGTCTTGAATTTCTTCCATTTGTTGTCCAAGCAAAAATGTAAATAGACAGCACCCCACGCTTTTTTGTATTACATTAAAATTAAGTGATTGGTCAACTACTATCATCCAAAGATTATTTTTCACTTTTTAGTTCATTTTGCTACGAAAGCGTGTTTTTTTAGTTTTTTAAACTATTATTTTATTTGTAATGAAATTTCCTACTGTGGTATGCCAACTGAGAATAGATAGAATTAGAGAGAGAGAAGCTTTCATTTCTTGAAAGCAACGAATTTAGGTCCTGTGATATATTTCAAACTAAAGTACTGGATGAAATCGGGTAAACGTGTCTTCTTTCGTCGTAGTTGAATCATGTGGCCGGATCGGTGCTTTAGGTTTTCCTAACCAAATGATCAGAAAGTACCGAACCTAGCAACATTTGTTTCTCGGCTAAAATCCATCTGAGTTTCGGCACCAATGGTAAGAACACTTTAAGGATTATCAAACTAATCAGTACGTAATTAAGGGAAAAGATAGTGGAATTTAAAGACGAAACAAATTTTATTTTAGTCCAACAGGGTAGCTCTATGCCAGGGGCGGCATTTCAACATTTCATTTGGGGGGTCGAGTTTTTTAAACATGAATTTTCTCAATATAGA
Source organism: Uloborus diversus (assembly GCF_026930045.1). Taxonomy (NCBI): domain Eukaryota; kingdom Metazoa; phylum Arthropoda; class Arachnida; order Araneae; family Uloboridae; genus Uloborus; species Uloborus diversus. The sequence continues at coordinate 198,884,334 of NC_072732.1, read as the reverse complement.
ATAAAATACCAGTACATTTTTTTAAAGTAAGGTCATTAAAAAAATTCAAATTTTAATTTCCACGCTTTTAATTTATTTTATAGTAAACTGTAACAGAAAAGATCTTGATACTGCCGTTTCTAAAGTAAATTTTTAATGTTCGATTTTTGGAATCCAGAAAAAAAGGAAATCTTGGTATTATATTCCGTCAATGTCCAGTGGCATGCTCTTGGCAGTATAGCTGAAGATGAAAGTCTTGCTTGTCCCATCATCCATCATGCACCAAAAAAAAAAAAAAAAAAAAAAAAAATCTCTAACCTTCTGAGACACGAAAATGATCTTTCACAGTTAGCTGAGTTGATTGGAATCGACGAAAAATAATTGAAGCTACAAAGTTATCTTAGAAAATGCATCTTTAAAAATTTTCTCTTTAAAAAAACCACGCAAGTTTAAAATTTGTGCTCTAGTCTTCATTTTTCATCATTGAAGTACACTGGCTCTTCACAAAACAATTCTTTTTGCTTCGTTCAACAACTTTTACATGTAACTGAAATATTTTATTTATCTTGTTCAATAACCTGCACATATAATATTGAACTTAGATTTATCACTAAATCTTGTGTTAATTTCATTAGAAACTGAATGAATCTATTATTTGATACAAAATATTGAGCCAAACATAGGACTTTGCATCATCATGTGAATTTTTGTCACTTTTTAAAATATTTTTTTAAATGGGTCTAATAATTCCAAATTAACAAAAAACTCTTATAATAGGAGCTCAATCAAGAGTTCTAGCTTTAACTTTTGAATACCATTTTGTACCTCTCACAAGGAGAGGTTACGGTCTCGGAAATTCAGATCGGGATGAGATTTGGCAGATTAGTAGTATCCCTTAAGGGTACTCTCAGGGTAAAGTAATAAAGCGCACTAGCCATAAAATTCCGAGAAAACAGCCTTTAAAGATTTACGCGCAACTTATTAACTAGTAGAGATTGTCCGTAAACAAGCGCCCGGCGGTCATGTGGGCAGCGCGCTGGGCTTCCATGCTGTCGATCCGGGTTCAAATCCACTGCGAGTGTTTTTTTTTTTTTTTTTTTTTGTTCATTTATAAAGTAACTGTTACAGCTTTGTACAATTTGAATTGAAGATAATGCGAAATTTTTAAACACGTAAAGCACTTGAATAGAGAAAATGGAGATAAATTAAATCGATACAAGTTAAAATTTGAATTACAAAGGCTACAAAATTACTGTGGAGCTTAATTTATAGATGATTTTTAACAATATAGTTGTTATTTATATACATACACCAGAATGATATTTATCATAAAAACATGGAAAACAAAAACTGTTTTGATATCTCGCACAATTTATAAAGGAAGATTGCTTACAGGATCAACTTTTTTGTGAAAGAGTCGTTGGAAAACATACTTCATTTACATTCAGAAAAATTTCTCTTTTGTCAGAATGTTTAGAAGTATACCAGGTATATCGAATCATTTTATCAAAAATTGGCGATGACAGTTGATGGACAATTGATTGTATTTTTATGCAGTCTTCACGGGCATTTATTTCTCTATTATTTTCAACGAGAAACGCGCAATTATGTATATTTTTTATTAAATTCTTTACCTGTCTATAAAAATAGACGTCGCAAGGTTGAACAAGTGGAGTACATTTTGGTGGAATCCCTTTAACTGAAAAGTTGGAGATTTTTCATCATCCTGGAAAATTTGGTCGTATAGTTCAGGTTTTGTTTGTCCTCCCGAAGAGTCGATAATCAATAGAAATTCTTCCTTTCCCACATAAAACTTCAAGCAAACGGTTTAAAAATTCGATGTATAGTCTTGTCGTTACCTTTCCTGATTTCGAAGATGTTATTATGACATTTTTATATTTTTGTTAGTATTTATCAATTGTTTTTTGAATTCGGGGGCCAAAAATACCAGTTGCTTTTTGTAAAAAAACAAATACAAAGGGCAGAACTTTTCCAGACAGGGTAAAAGAATATTGAGCTGTATATGAATGCATTACTCTATTCATGTCGTGCCTTTTGACGAAAATAGTTTTACTTCCCTTTCGAGCCAAAGTCCTGTTGTACGCCGACTGATACTGACATCCTGGAAAAAGGAAATGGGAATTAAAATATTTTGTCAAAATCAGGCGCGGATCCAGAGAGAGGGTTTTGGGGGGGGGGGGGGTCATGACCCATCTTTTAAATGACCAAATATAGAATAAAATTGCATTTTTGGGACACATTTTGAAAAAAAATTTCCCATTTCGCACAAAAATTACCCTTTTACCCCTCCCTTTCCGAAAATGACCTCCTCCTAAACCAGAAGCTGGATCCGCCCTTGGTCTGAAGATTGTAAAATAAGTTTTTAATTACTTACCAGTTTGGTCAGCATTGATAACATAATCGTTTTTGAAATTCGGTATCAACTTTAACGTCTGGATTACAAAAGTGTCTGCAGAAGCCAAAGTTTCTTCGATCGTCGCAGTTTCTCTTTTTGAAACAAATTTTGTGACTTTTCGCTGACGAATGGCATGCTTCCTTTTGAAATTTTTTTACCCAACTGTCAGATGTTTTAAATTCAAAATCTGTAAACTGTCGTGCTGCTGCTAAAGCCCACTGTTGCAAGTTCCGAGTAGTAACTTGTTGATAATTCTCTCGAGCTTCTAGAAAACGATCATATGTCCAAGAATTGATTACATCGTATTGATCTAATAGATTTCCTCCATTTTTTATTTCTTTCTCCCATTGCGATAAATATTCATTTTTTTTAACCTTTTTTTTGTAAGGTTTGTAGATTCCATGAGGGGTGAGCCGTTGCTATGTTCACAACTTTAATTTTGTAATCCATAGGGAGATGCTCTACCTTTCTTCTTTTTTCCTCTTTTGGTTCGTATTCACCTGATGAGCTTTGAATTTCGACTTGCTCAAAAGGTTCCTCCTCACAGTTTTCATTTTCATGAGCAAGTTCGTCATCAGTTACAAATATTTTTTCAACCAGCATATCCATAGTACGTTCATAAATTTCTTCGCCCATTAACACTGCTTCATGAGAAATTGAACTAGATGATTCTGCTGCAATCAAATGGTTTTCAGTAAGCAAGCTCTCGTAATAAACGACCGCATCTTTTAATCTCTGCTTCAACAATTCCTTGTGCAATGAATTTTGATCCATTTTGCCAACAGATTTTATTTGTTTCAGGATTACTTCAATAACCGACCATTTCGATTCACAATATTTTAAAAACTGAAATCCTTTTTCACGGTATAGAATGTTCCAGTCTAATATACAGTACAGACGATAAATAAATTTAATGATGAAAACAAATATGAACATTGCAAACAATAATAGATGGAAAATAAAGAGTTGAATATTCAATGAAAAATACAGCAGACGATAAATTTACAAATAACAGAATCAAGGAGCAAAACCATTGCTCGATAAGTACGGTTAGGTTTTTTTAAAATTTGACTACCTGCTTATATGCAATAAAACAACATTCTTACTCATCCACAAAGAAACTGATTATGTTTTTATTGCAAAAATCATTTACTTCGTCAAAGTTTATAATATCTAAAAATGTGTAATCACTTGTTTGTGAGAAGAGTAAATAGAGTTTTGCAAACTGCAAAAAGCGGTAATAGTCACTTTATAAATGAACAAAAATGAAAAAACTCGCAGTGGATTTGAACCCGGATTGACCGCATGGAACCCCAGCGCGCTGCCCACATGACCACCGGGCGCTTGTTTACGAACAATCTCTACTAGTTAATAAGTTGCGCGTAAATCTTTAAAGGCTGTTTTCTCGGAATTTTATGGCTAGTGCGCTTTATTACTTTACCCTGAGAGTACCCTTAAGGGATACTACTAATATGCCAAATCTCATCCCGATCTGAATTTCCGAGACCGTAACCTCTCCTTGTCAGTTAAAGAACTACAAAAGTAAACCCAACAAAAGTATTTGTTGATGCACGAATTTTTTTTAAAAATAGCGTGTTTTTTGTAAGAAGTTTCCATGAAAGTATACAATGTATTGAATTGCTCAAATATGCCTCTTAACAGAAAGAATCAATGTTCACTCACTAACTGAACGTACATTTAAAATATAAGCGCAACAATAAACTCAAAATACCACGGAACTTCTCGTCAAAATCGGGCCAGTCACACCTGTGCACTGCCCTTTCACATTAGAAGCAGAAGCATCATCTTAACTCTGAACTTAAAAGTATGAGGCATTTAACCCATAGGAGGAAATTTCTTCTTCAGTTGAAACAAACTTATTCTCCATCTGTTTTTTAACAGACTTCAAAAAGGAGGTGGGTATCAGTTCATACCGTATGTATGTTTTTTTTTTGTTTGTCCACTCACAGTGGTGGCGCTAGGAAATCCCCGACAGGGTGGCAAACTTGCCCGACAGGGGGGCATAGCCAAGTTTTACTTTGCAAGATTCCCCCCCCCTCAGAGCCTGATCATCCTGACATTGGGCATGGGGCGCATTTCTATTTCAGGAAATTCATTTTGTGCCCCCCTCCCATTTCAGTTTTTTTTATATGTTGAAGCAATAAAATATTTCGATACTTGCGTTTTTACACAACCGTACTAAATTTGGTGGTACCTCATATCACAATGTAATATATACATTTAAAAAGTAGAAGAGATATAGTAGTATACGATAAATATATAAATGTGGTTAAACTTTGCAGTAAACTGTAAATACCAAAATGATCTATCATATAACTTTTAATAGTAAATACAGACTGAATTTGGAGTGGTTTTCTGATTTGCAAAGAGATCACACTTTCAAGGCGAATTTTTAACAACAAATAGATTTTTTCCTTGTTTTGGCATTTGCAAAACTATCAATGATATCATTGTACTCTAGATTCTGAGTGAAATCATTATTTATTTTTAATTAACATGATAATTTAAGGGGATTTTAGCCCCCCCCCCTGAAATCTAAGAGGAAGGGCCTATGCCCCACATGCCCCTGCGGTAATCAGGCTCTGCCCCCCTCCAATTCAAGTGATAAAGAAACTAATCATTCTTTGCTTCTAAGAACACGAATTCCCTATAAAAATTAAAGGCAGAAAATAAAAAATTTAAAATAGATAAAATGAAATATGTAGGGAAAAAAATCAAATTTAAAATGAAAAACATGAAACTAGGCTTTTGTAAGCAGGGTCATCGCGAGATCAATAAACTAGAACTGTCTGAGAATCAGGAATTGACGAAAAGTCTGACTATGATGTAAAATCATTATAAATGCGTGCTCAACAGAATTTTATGCAGAGAAAGAAACTTAACAACAGGAATTTAGTTGTGCTTGTAGAAATTAGGGGGGTCCGGGGGTTCTCTCCCGGAAAATTTTTCGAAATTGTAGCTCTGAAAACGCAATTTTAGATGATCTTCGGTAATTTCATGGAGAGAAGGATTTGGGTGCTCACCCCCAAAGAATTTTAAGAAATTGAAGTCGAATAAACGAACTTTTAGTCGATCTGTAATGGTATTTTATAGGGAGTGAGAATCGAGGCGCACCCCCGAAAAAGTTTTAAAATTAAAGTATCGAAAACACAATTTTAGGTCATGTTTGGCAACGTTAGGGTGATGGGGTTAGTGACCAATTGAGATACTGAGGGTTCCTCCCCCCCCTTCCGTAATCAAACCTTATAAACACACAAATTTACGGAGGGAAACTCCAGGGCTCAAGGTTATAGCGGTGCTCATCAACTAGCTCAAAATATTTATTGAAGAGCAGAGAAACCCACATCTTAAGCAAACAAAAGAAGAGCAACTAATATTAAGTTAAAAAATTCAAAAGAAACTTGAGCCTGATACCTAGCTTTATATTAAGATGAACCTCGCGAGTCAGAACATGTATAAAATTAAATTTATTTATATTTTCTTTCATTATGTTATTTTTCCGGGATAACTTGGGAAAGCATGGAAAAGGGAAAACGATTACAACTACTAAGTTTTAGCGCAAAAGCAGAATCAAGAGAAAAAATTGAAAATCTTTTGAAGAGCCTATTTTGCTAAAACCCATTACAAGTATTTTATTTGATAACAAATAGAAACTGGAAATGGATAAAAATTTTGCGCTAAAAAATTGGAAAAGATGCAAATTTTTACGATTTTTAATTAATTTGTATGGTAATAAAAGGTCTACATCGATTAGGCCTAGCTGGTGGTGGATGGAGCCGGCGGGCAACCGGGCTAATCAGATAAATAATCATGATAGTTTCATAGGGGCCGCAAACATATTTCATTCCTAGATTTTTAAATATCATCGTACAAATCACAGCTATTTGGAGGAAAATGTGTGGGCCGCCTACGCATGTTTGAAATAGAAAATAAAAGTTAAAATGTAGTGAGCGAGATTTAAATTATTGAAATGAATAGTCACACCAGCAGTTCTAAGCAAGACTACGGAGTCGGAAGAAAAATGACCGACTCCGACTTCTTGAAAGAGCCTTCGACTCTGATTCCACAAGAACTGGCATGGTTGCAGATTTTAAGGGAAAATGTTCGACTCCGACTGTTGAATTTTTAAACCTTCGACTCCTGACTCCGACTTCTTTACCTCAAAATCAGTCCGACTTCAACTCCTCTCCGTTGGTTCTAAGTTTTTGAAATGTACTAAACAAAAGTAATGTGTGTGTGTGTGTGTGTGTGTTTTGTGTAATCCAAAAAAAAAAAACGAAACTTGATAATATGATCGGCACTATGCTAAACTCGGTACAAACGAAGGTGAAAAATCGCGAATCTCGTTTTTCAAATTCAATGGTTTGCCGTAGTACTCAAAAAGGGCTATTACTACTGTACACTGTCCATTATCCGCGGAATTAGTGGCCCAAGTACCGCGAATAACGAAAGTCGCGGATAATGCGAAAAAGGTTTGAAACCAGAGGTAAAGAAGACAGAAATTATCTTTTGCTTGCGAATGATTGTATTGTAAATAAAACGTGAAACGTTTAAAAGAGATGCGGCAACATTAAAAAATATTTGTATTTCAAGCTCTATAGAACTAAAATAAACTAAAATTTAAATCATGAGTAGGAACTTTCCGTCAACCTAAAACATTCAACAGCCCAGAAGTGAAAAGTGACCACAACAAAAAAGACCACCCCTGTCAGAGAATTCCCAGAAGACCTGTAGGCGTTTTCCTAACCTTTCTCAATCGGAACAGATGATAAGGATAATGTCGTACGCTCCTTAGGGGATAAACTAGGGGTCTTCAGTAAACACACGTGTTTTACCGAAATCAGCTGAAAGCTTTCCCTTGAGGCACGTGCATACCGACTTTCACGTTTTTTGAGAAGAAGCACTTGTTGTGGGAAAGGGAAAAAAAAAATCTGGGACGAATTGATTTCAGATCCGCGTTTTTGAAGAACAAAATTTTTCAACTATTTTTTTTTTCTTTTTCCGAGACTTTCGTGGATAATCCGCTCGTGGATAATCGAGAGTTTACTGTACTTCAAACAATAAGATTTACACTTAATGTTATTTATAAAAATCAAAACATTGAAAATAACTAAAGCGTCTGGTGGACAAAAATATTGTTTCGGCTCTCTTGAAAAGAGCCAATTTTCACATTCGGTAGTTCAGCATAGTGCCGACGATATTACGCCATAAATAAACTTATTAAGTATCAAAGTGATTAACATTAATTGCACTAGTTTCTTTTGTGTAAGGTTTTTCTTTTTTTTAAATTAACTATATACCTAACATGTTTATTTTTCAAAGTTTTTGAAGCATTCATAATTAGAAAATGCATAACCATTAGTTTCAAACTTTTTATTGAACATGCCAGTTGAAATAGGTCATAATTTCAAATTTTAAGTTTTAATTCACTTCCCAGACTAAGGGGGGAAAGTGTAAATTCAAAGTCTTACCCCAAAATTTATCTACATAGACCATTTTTGCAGATCTACGGAGTCGGAGGGAAAATGGCCGACTCCAACTCAGGGCCGGATTTAGACTTAACGGGGCCCTAAGCTATTTTAGGTATGGGGCCCCTTTTGCAGTTTTAACAACGTTTCTCTCGGTGGTGTAAGAGAGGCATTTTTTTTTCTCTTTTACTATGTCTGTCTCTTTCATCTGATACATACAGCAATACTTTAATTTTTGATGATCGTCTTTTAATGTGTTTTCCCTGATGTCCTGTGTTGGATTGACCTTAAGAGGGGAAATGTTATCAAGAAAGTCACACATGACTCCGCTTTAAGTGGAGTACAAAATATTCCCAATTGTAGGAGGTCCGGGGATTTCTTCCCCGGAGAAAATTTTGAAAAATAGATATAAAATTCCGCATTTTGTATCCTTATAAGATGTAGTTGGAACTACAAAAATATCAGGACAGAAATAGGCAAACAAAACTTTTTTTAAGTTATAAACTCTTTCAAAAATTAAGACAGTAAAAATTGTTTTTGATTCGAAAAACCAATGACAGCAGTCGACAGAGAGAAACAGCGCGGGGAACGAAAAGACAACGTATTGCTTCGTGCTCACATTGGCTTTCGATACAATTAGTTTTTAATCACCCCTCTAATTCACTGACAAACAATTCAACTCCGACTCCTTTACCTTAAAATCAGTTCGACTCCAATTCTCACTCCGACCCCGCAATCACTGGCAGTGTTACAGGCATTGAGGGAAAATGACTCCGACTCTTGGAATTTTTAACCTACAAATGCCGACTCAGACTCCTTGTCTCGAAAATCTGTCCGACTCCGACTGCGCAACACTGCTTTCTTACACTATTTTAGTACTTGAAAAAAAGCATATTAAAAAAAAAGAATATAGCTTGCAAAAAAAAAAAAAAAAAAAAAAGAAAAGAAAACTTAAGTAAGATTGAGTCTGGAATCAGTCTGTAAGTTGGTTTGATCGATCTCGAAGGAGCAATGTTGACTTTTGAATTGGATTTGGTCCGATCAAATGATTACAGCGCTCTGGGCTAAGCGCAGCTTTTACTTTAAGTTAGAAACATGTGTTTCGACTACAAAACAACATCTGAAAAAAAAAAAAAAAAATTTGGAAGCAAAATTTATGTTTTCAATAGCTTTTAACATATGACTTATTTATGTATTTAATTTTACCTTTTCCAAAAGGTTCGCCCCTCTCCCAAACATTTTTCTCAAAAAGAACCCAAACCCGATGCATTATCAACCCGACGTTTAATAATCCAATGATTGTTTAGTTGTGCCAAGCCCGAATGTTTAGTAAATCATTCTCCATTCCCAACAAAACTATTATGCAGCCTACAAACAAGATCAAAATCAGTTTTTGAGAAAAATGTATTTAAAATGTTAAACATTTATTTGCTTTTATTATATTGGTCCAAAGAATTTTTTTTCTGCATTTAGCATTTGCCGACAAGACATCATTGCACTAAAAAATTAAAACATTAAATCTACTTTAGTACACTTCCTTGTATGAGGTCAAAGGATCGTTTACTCATCGATATGTTTTGTTGCAGAATAATCAAAAATAATCAGAAAAGTTGTAAACATAACTATAGTAATAACTTACTTGTAACTTCTCTTCTGAGTGAATATTAAGTACTTCAAATCGCATCAATGAGTGCGGTCTGCGTCTGCGCACTTGACATGCCGATGAAGAGCTGTTTAGCGAATGTAATAGGAAAGCAAAAATCTCCGAAGCATGTTTTTTCTCCGATGACAACCCCCCCCCCCTCTCGTCTCGTCCTGGCTATTGTCATTCGGTACGTATTAGTCTCGTAACCCGATGACGACGCCTTAGGTCTGACCGGTAATCACCACTACATTCTGCAGGGACGGGGATGGTACTCTTTTAGTCTAAGTGGACACCCTGAGGTCAAAACCAGCTCATCCACACCCTGCATCGACAAACAGAAATTTCAAGGATCAAAACACACCATTTCCCCCGAAGCAATAGCTATATTTTGTCACCATCTGGACGACGTTATACGGACTCGGGCTAACCTTGCCTCAAAGGGGATTGATTTTTTGCTTCCTTATATATATATATATATATATATATATATATATATATATATATATATATATATATATATATATATATATATATATATATATATATATATATATACAAATATATAAGATACTTCTTCATATATGAGAAAATTATATCATTTACGATAAACGCCAAAGCAAACAGATTCCCCGACGAAATACTAAATTTTCCCCGACGGGGGGGCAAGACGCTTCCGACGAGGGGGCAATTGCCCCCCCTGCCCCTCCCTTGGAGCCACGTCTGTCCACTCACAGCGTCTCACCTAGTGAACCGATTTTGATGATTCTTTTTTTAATGGATAAGGAATGGCTCAACTTAGGTCCCATTACTTTGTTTGACCATATTTGTTCTTTAGAAAAAAAGTTATGGGCAAGAAACAATAAATTTTATGCAATTTCCCTATTAAATGAAGCGAAGTTCGCACTTTACATCCGTGGATAACGGTGACTCAGTAGTAGAATTCTCGCCTCCCACACGAGCGACCCGGGTTCAAATCCCGACTAGGACAAAGTGTATTTTACTAAAATTTCGTTTCTACTGTTTCCCGTATTTTCTCGAATGTTCTATTAATTTCTGTATCTTTCAAAGTTAGGAAAGTTCCAGCACTTTCTCAAGTTGTATATAAGGAGATGTAACGTTCATTCGTGGTTCTGAATAAAGATCTCGAGTTGAGACTAACGAGTATTCGCTTCATTTGGCTTTTACATTGTCTTCGCTATCTTCATCTACGCGACAAAATGAAACTCATTGTTATAAAAGTTTGGTGCCATATAACAGTAACATTAATAGTAATTGTAATGATAATTTTGAATAAAGGCTTTTCTAAAGCAATACAGTGATATAGAGCCGAACTTCTTACTAGGTAACTTCTTACTTTTACTGAAATATCTACATTTACACTAAAAAGAATGAAATAAAAATTTTTTGAAAAGAAAATAGAACCGACTTCAAAATTGCTCTAAAAAGTGAAAAATAATTTATTCTTTAAACACCATCGATAATACTTTTAAACATAATTTTTGAAGTTGGCGCAAAAACGATAGATAAGATCATTCACAGCCATAACTCAACTACAACTATAAGTTTAACCAGGCCTAGTTTCTTCACTACCGCATACATTATGCATTGATAACAGCATATTTGAGTAACGATATAAATGTTTCGTTCCTAACTTTGGATGATTTTCTGAAAAAAATATGAACGAAGCATCGTTACTCTGGATTTTACTTTTTGTTTTTGCGCCAACTTCAAAAATTATGTTTAAAAGTATTATCGATGGTGTTTAAAGAATAAATTATTTTTCACTTTTTAGAGCAATTTTGAAGTCGGTTCTATTTTCTTTTCAAAAATTTTTTATTATTCTGGAAGTTCTGAAAATGATTCAGGAATTTCTAAGTTATTACCCTAATAGCGAAAAACAGTTGCTTTTGTCTGGACAGGTCTCGAATTTCATCAACTTTTACTAAAGATTGTCTGCAGATTTTTTTTTTAATTATTGCATATGATCACTGATTCGCGCGTTAGGTGAATTGAATTTCCCGATTTCTTAATATTTTGCGCAAAATATTTCGGGGTGCAACCGCCCCCTCTTGCTCCCCCTATTTGCCGCCCCTGCTCTGTGCACAAGATCAGTGCAGTGGAAGATTTTTATCTTTGGTGAAAAGAACAAATTAAGCTATAGATGAAGATCATGCAAGTACGCAAGGAAAGATAGCAAGTGAGATAAATGCTCAGCGAGAAAGCAGGATTTTAAAGTTTTCGTTCAAAAGATCGGACTGCTAATCGGTCGAAGTTCGCTTCGCTTTATGATCGGCTGGATTACAGTAACGTGGTGGCTTGGCAACATTGGCCATATACAGTAGATTTACGTGATTATTTTTTTACATTTTAAAGTCACTGTTAATGTAATTTATTGTAGTTTTTGTTTATTTGGCGAAATAAATTAAATTTCAAAGAATTCTTCTTGGTTTTTATAGAGTGTTTAGTCTTTTAGTTGAAGAGTGTGTTTATTTTACATCAGGAGAGGGGAGGGGGATGATTTTTGCTAATTCAGGGAACTGTTTTTACTTTTATCATTTTTTTAAACGATATCAAATGGATTGTTTTATTCTTTTTCATATGGGGGACGTTGCTGCGGGATTTCCCGTTTGTTCTAGTTGGTCCCGTTTGTTGGTAGTTAGTTTTTTACACTTAATATCTGAGAACGGTCTTTATTCTTTGAGTACGACTGAAGGAACAAACCATACAATCAATGAAGATCTTTCAAGTACGTGAGAAAAAATATTTAATAAAGCAACTGCTCAGTGGGCATTAGATAAATCAAGTTGTAATAAATACACGCATTCTGACACCAAGCACCTTAAAAACATTTTTTTTTTACATATTTTTTCAACAAAACGGTTCAAACACTTGAAAGTTAATTGAAATAGTTTAACTTTTCAAAGTTTGAACAGAACAACGTCTGTCGGGTCCTCTAGTATATATATATATATATATATATATATATATATATATATATATATATATATATATATATATATATATATATATATATATATATATATATATATATATATATATATATATATATGTATGTATATATATATACCTAGAAAATTCTTTTATTTTCCCAACAGTTTTTTTTTTTTAATTAATTTTTCAAAATGTCCGATTTTTCAAACAAGGCGTGGTCATGATGACGTCACAAATGATGCTTTTTGGCGCATCTTTGTACCGCGTTTCCGCGTTATGATAATCAAGAAGCGAATTAAAATTACGCTCTACGCTTGCTATCAACTATATCGTTGCCAATACACGTGAGTAAAGATGCGAATTAAATATTTCGCTCTGTGAATGGCAACACAGAATGGCATTTCATCATTTGTAATGTCATCGGTAAGAAATGTAAACAATGAAAAATCATGGTGTGACTTTGATACCATGACCCCTTCTCACCCCTTCAAAAAAAAAAAAAATTACGCGCCAAATCTGGCACTCCCTACGGCCTTTTTAGGGTTGCTGTTTCTTATTTTGGTGTTGCCAATTTAGGTTTTTTTCGGCTTTTAGGTTTTTGCTGTTGCCAAATTTAGTATTTTCTTGCATTTTGTACCATTTTTTGAGTTTTTTTTAAAAAGTTTTGTGGCAACTATTTTTGGATTTCATGTATGTTTTAGCGCCATTTCATTCATTCGCCATTTCTTTGTGAAGTGATCAAGCAGATTTCTGACTTGAGTATAGCTTTGATATACCCCCCAAAAATTACGCGCCAAATCTGGCACTCCCTACGGACTTTTTAGGGTTGCTGTTTCTTAGTTTAGTGTTGCCAATTCAGGTTTTTTTCAGCTTTTAGGTTTTTGCTGTTTGCCAACTTTAGTATTTTGTTGTATTTCGTACCATTTTTTTGAGTTTTTTTTTAAAAAGTTTTGTGGCAACAAAACAGGTATTTTGCTTGGCGAGAAAAAAAAAGTCGACAAATTTCCGATTGGGGGGGGAGGGTATATCAAAGTAGTTCCTTGACTTGCTGTATTTTGCTGCAAATCTGGTTGTATTTTCCAATTATATTCTTTTTCTATTAATAATTTTTATCTTTTAGCTTTCAATATGCCTACTGTATATAGTGTTGTTGGGGTATTTTGCTTGGCGAGAAAAAAAAGTCGCCAAATTTCCGATTTGGGGGGGGGGGGGGGTATATCAAAGTAGTTCAAAAATCATCGATTTAAGTAATTTTTTTTTAAATATTAAACAAATTATTTAAAAAATGGTTAGATCCTATGTTTTTAAGCATGTTCTTTCAGAAAAAAAATACTTTTAAAGTATCGGAAACGACCCCATTGTGTGTTTTCTTGAGTTATCTTACTGGGGTAGTCGAATTTTTATAAACTTTACAACACTTATCATTTTTCAGCTCTTATGTCAAAAACTATTTTGATTAATCTCTTTTTTAAAAAATATGTAGAAAATTGGGTTTATCATGTGAATTAAAACAAATCATCCAGAAAATTGTAAGTTTTACTGTAAATAAATTTTGATCCAAGAAAAATATCGATTACTAGAGATCACGAATTTGAAAACCAATTTGTTTTACTATGTTCATGAGTCCCTTATGCTGCAAGATTTGGTAGAAGTTAAGTTTTAACCATGGGGCAGAGGTGTGCTTTTTGAAGCGTTTCTTGAAAAATAATTTCGTTATACATATTTTTTATTAAGATCTTTTTGCCTTCGCGTTGGAATGGGATTTTAATATTTTTTAATGTTTTATGAATATGTTACTAAAACTCTTTTTTCTACGGAAAGGGGAGCGGGATTTTTATTTTGCTTTAATTGTAACGCATATTGTAGCAGATTCTTCTTAACCGGCACTTTAAATCTTCGCGAACCAAATAAGATTGTAAAGCAATCTTCAAGGGTTGGTAAGCGGCAACGAGCAGGGGGTGCAGCCCTCTAGTAGCTTTAAAAAAGCATGCTGCAGTGTGATTTGGAGGGAAAATTAAAAAAAAAAGAAGAAAGAAAAGAAAATTTCCGTGAAACATGGACCTGTGCACATGTAAAACTTAAAGCTTTTATTCAATAACAACGTAAACATCAAAAACGTTGCATCACTTAATCATCAAACGTAAATCTCTTTCTCAAACCCGATAATTCCGAAAAACATCCAACGTCTTACAAAAATCGTAATTCCAATCCCCATCGTCGCCATTCTCAATAACCCAAGTTTTTGCTTACAATCGGCCATCCTACAATCTAGTCGTCCACGACCTAGAGTATACAGTCTTGCAAGTGAATAGGCAACTTCTTGGCTCTTTGCTTACGGAATGTATATACTTCGTCGTTCATATGCTGTGTAGTCTCATCAGTCTCGGGAAACGGGGAGATGAATTCGCTCGACGGTAACGGTTCGCTAGCTTGTAATTCATCATCTGAATAGCTGCCCGCCACATTGTCTAGTGTGCTATCTTCTTCGTTCACAATGTGAAATAGTTTGATTTGTGAAGCGTGTGCAGTAGTCGTATGTGGCCGCCTTTTGCGCCCTTGCCCTTGTGTTCGGAAGTCCGCAACTTGATACACATCTGATGGTAGGACTTTAATTATTGCAAAAGGACCTCGGTACTTGACTTGAGTTTTAGTGCTACTTCCAGTACATTCTGGCGCTCGTTTTATCACAACCATATCGCCAACTGAATACTTATAAGCTTCGCAATGACGTTTGTCAAAACCATGTTTCATTTTCTTCTGAGCTTTCAAAATGTTTTCCCGGGCTTCTTCTCGGAGTGATTCAGGCCGTGAGTATTCATCGGAATCAGGCAACAAATCTTTTGGAAAATCTCCAAGCTTCACTGGTTTAAAACCGTATAACATTTCAAAGGGTGGTTTACCTGTCGATTTGCTTGGGGTTCAATTTATACACCGTTGAACATCAGATAGCGTTTTATCCCAATCTTTGTGAGAATCCTTTCGAACAGCTGACGATATCATTGGGATAAGAACACGATTTATTCTCTCGACTTGACCGTTTGCTTGTGGTCTTTGACTGCAATTCAATGTATGTTTTATACCATACTTTGAACAAAACTCTTCAAAACTATCTGACTTGAAACATTGTGCACGATCTGTTACCACACGATTAGGACTTCCAAAATCATTTATAAATTCTTCAAAATGTTTTAAAACACATTTAGATGAGCAGCAGGAACAAGGACGTAAACGTACAAATTTTGTCAAGTTATCGACAAATACCAAGAGTTCGTTATTGCGATTTGAACTTAGAACAAAAGGACCCAGAAAATCTAAATGAATTATGTCAAATGGACGTTTTCCTGGTGGGATAGGGTTTAGTTTTCCTTGAACTTTTCTTGATAGAATTTTCGCAAAGGCACATGTTACGCATTGTCGTATATGTTGTCTAATGTAGCTGATCATCCGGGGAAACCAAAACTGTTGAGATATTAAAGAGACAACTTTTTTATCTACTCCAAAATGTCCAGTAAAATCATGAAATCGTACAGCAAGATACTTTCGCATCGACTTGGGCATTACGAATTGTTTTCTTTTTTTCCCATCTACAACTGGAACATGGTATAAAATGCCGTTGATAAGTTCAAATTTGGCATCAAGATTCTTCTGCTTCTGCTTGTGCAGTTTAGCGTTTTTCAACATTTCAATAATAGCTTGCAGTTCCTCATCTTGTGACTGTATCAGGGCTACTTTGTCCTCTTCCGTAGCAATGTATAACACTATAGGCTCCGACTGATTATCTTTTCCCTTGTCTTGCCTACACTGATTTTCATCATCAGCGTTTTCAATTGGAGCACGACTTAGGGCATCCACATGCAGCATTTGAGATCCAGGTCTTTGTTTTACTTCGTAGTCAAATTCGCTCAATTGCTCAGCCCACCTGGCAATTTGTGGTTTTATATTTCTTTGACTGTTCAAATAAGCTACTGCAGAACAATCCGTGACTAGTGTGAATCTGAGACCAAGAAACAAGGGTCGAAGTCTATTAACGGACCAAACTACAGCTAATAATTCTAATCTGCTAGAGTGATACTTTTCTTCATCTGTGGTTGTTCTCCGATTAACACAGTAAACAAGATGTAACAAATTATTTTCATCCCGTTGAAGTAACATACCCGCCAATCCCAAAGAACTTGCATCAGTGTGAAGTTCAGTTTCATGACGTGGATCAAATAATTTCAAAACTGGCTTTGACGTTAATATTCTACGAAGCCTCTCAAATGCTTCTTGGTGCCTATAATTCCAGAGAAACGATTGGCCACTCTTCAATAATAGAGTAAATGGAGCAGCAATGGAGGCATATCTTTTACTGAATCGTCGAAAGAATCCTGTCAGTCCAAAGAATCGGCGTACTTCTTCCTTAGACTTTGGTACAGGAAATTCAGAAATTGCAGAGAGTTTTCTCGGTCCAGGTCGAATACCTTCTCTGGTCACAACAAATCCCAAGTACTCAACTTCAGACATTCCAAACTCACATTTTGATAATTTCAGAGTTAATCCTGCATTACTTAAACGTTTAAGCACTTCTCGCAGTTTAATCATAATGGTTTCAAAATCTAAGCATCCAAAAAAAAAAAATCATCCACGAAACACGATACACCATTCCACAATAAATCTCCCAAAGCTAGCGACATACACCGTTGAAACACGGAAGGACCATTCGCTAAGCCGAAAAACATACGTGTTGGTTCAAAATGCCCATCGGGAGTCGTAAATGCTGCTTTTCGAGAGGATTCATTGTCCATTGGGATCTGGTTAAAACCTTGGCAAGCGTCAAGTATGCAAAACAAATTATAACCAGATAGTTGGTCGAGCAAATCATCAAGGCATGGTAAGGGGAATTTATCTTTGACTGTTTGAGAATTTAATTGCCTGTATTCGATTACCATCCGATATTCCCCCGTTTTTTTCTTTACTAGCAAAACTGGACTACTATATTCGGAAGAGCTGTCTCTAACTATTCCTTGTTCCTTTAATTCTTGAATAATATGGCGTAACACTTCCCGTTCATGATGAGAAGCACGATAAGGTGAGCGAGCTACAGGTGAGCTACCTGGTTTTTCAGAAATACACATCAATGTATTATTGACGCATCCAAGTTCATCCGGTTTTAGTGCTATGCATGCTCTGTATTCATTCAATAAATTGCAAATTTCCTGTTGTTGTCGAATGTCTATACAAGGGCCGACTTTAATGTCTTCACGTGTAATCTTTTGCCTAATGACTTCTTTTGCCATCAAAATATTAATTTTTCTACTGTCTTCTACTGAATCAGTTTCATTAGGGATTTGGTCGATCTTGAGAGGCTCAGGTTGTAAAATCCCTCTTTTAATAACGTGATTTTTTTTGAGATGCATAGTTTGGTAACTATTGGCGACTGGTAGTATTGTTTTACCACCATCAAGGTAAACTGCTGTTTCAAGATCTTCACTTTGTTCCTTAACTAACACAATTCCATTTTTCTGATCAACGTTGCTTACTACATGGATTAATTGCACCGTACGGGGTTGTATTTGAACAGGTTCGGAAACTCTGAATACAACTTTTTCTGGGACTTCATCGACTTCGATATTGCACATCTTCTTAAACTCACTGATGTGAAACAGTTTAGACATTCCCTGCTTTCGAACCATGACTAAATCGGGAAAATCTATAATGTCATTTCCAATGAGAATATTAGGTCCCTCAAAAAGTGCCATCGGACACCACATAAAGCTTGACATCTGTCAAATTTACATTGTCCACTGTTACTTGTGCTGTGACTATTTTAAAAGACTCCGTAACTCCACCGATACCCCGTATAGTACAGTAAAATTAGGCCAAAAAATGGCCAAACCCAAACATCCAAAAAAAAAAAAAAGGTGAAACCTGTTGCAAATTACTTCTTACCCTTCCAGCAAAAAGGGGTAAAAAGTCCCAGCACTTTGCGCGTCGGGTTTTGGGGGGAAGGGGGGACGAAATAATCCTCTATTTAAATAAAAATAATTTCTATTGCTTAAAAAAAATTCTCAAACCTCGCAGAAGTCACTCTAAAATAGTAAAATAATAAACTCTCACAGAAAAAAATTCTAATTAACAGGGGTGCAACTGCGGGGGGGGGGTGAATGGGGGGGGGTTATGGAGCAGCTTTGCGTCATTGGAATTTTTAAGGCAGTTTTTTCAAGGGGTATTTCTTTCTTTTTTGAGGGCTTTTATTCTGGATGGATAGTCCGTCACACTTAAGGGGTGCGCCATCGCTTTTTTTGGGGGGGGGGAGGACCCCGAATTTACATTCTAAAATCAACTATTGCAGTGAAATTCACGAAAAAATTTCCCTGATTTAAACTTTTCCGAAGCACAAAATACCACACAATGATATGGTAATGTAAGAATGATAATTCTAAAAGATCTAAGCGAGCTCAGTAACCAAATTATTTGCGACTGGAGTTATTAAACTGTTTAGAGCGCTGGAAAACAAAATTCCTGTGCAGCATAAAAAAAGTCCAAATTAACCAAAGTTTCCCTTCTTCTTCTTGATTAACAAACTTCAACTATTCTACAATCTTTTGCCATCACCGTAAGGGGGGACAAACCGAAATTGCCAGTAGTGAGACGGGCAATGCTGCAATTCTGCACCTTCTAAGTGTCATTTGCAAAGGGTTCTCATTTGCAAACACCGAGCTACCTCTCTTTTACGCAGCTGGTTATATGAATTATGCTAAATATGCGGACATATACTTGCAACACTATCTCAAACTTTTGAGTACATTATGCGATAAAAAAAATTTGATCACATCAAACATCAGCTATCCAACGGTCTAACGCAGTGACGAATTCAGGTGGTCTAGAACCTGTAGTGATTCAACGATAGAACAAGTCTTGATGAGAGCAATGAGCAATACAACAATAGAATGCTAAATATTTACACCTTTTTGTCTCAAAATTAGGAAATCACAATCCGTTTCTAAAGCCCCCAGAAGTTTCTTTCCTTTTAAGTTGGTAGTGGTATTGCTAGCTGACGATAAGGTGAGTTGCGATGAGACCTTTAACGTTCGGGTAGTAACATCAAAGGATATTGAAGTCAAACAATTTTGTGGCATTTCTTTGTAAAGGAGGTAAACAGTTATGTCTTTAGCTTCTGTTACGAGAGTAGTTATAGTCTAAGAGCTAGCAACGTTTTCGAGATAGAATTTTAGGAAAGCTGATTTCTCTATATATTTTTCCCTGTGACGTATCGAACAGCGTGCATGCTGTCTGGCGACCGTTAAACGCTGCGTTTATTACTGCGCATCACATCTTTAGAGGTAAAAATATGGATTTTGAAATCATTTTAGTAAGAATCCTTTCTTTTTCAGGGAATTCTAAACACTTTTCGAAACACGAATTTAATATTGCCAGACATTTTTGCTGTTGCCAATATCATGCCAGATGATATTTTTTACGAAAAAAATAATTTAAAAAAAAAACTATTTTAGTATGTCTGTCATTTTAATATTATTTTACCTACATATGAATAAGTACAAAATTAATTTGACAGACATGAATTCGGTTGCGTACTCGACAGACAGACCGATAAGCTGAGACCAAACGAAAGAAGTATTCCTAGCGTGGTGCCCAAGTTTTAGGTCAAATTAGTCACCTCGCTTTAAAATTAAGAATTGCTTGTTGAATTCACACACATGTTGCCTATTTTTTGTTAAAATTTATGTAAAAAGTTAAGTATTTTCCATTTTGCGAGCGTACCGCGCAGAGAACCACATCCATTTTCAATTTGCGCACTGTGATGTAATTCTTGTTGATCACTTACTGAAACAGGAAGATAATAACGATTGTGGTGGCGCAATCATAGAGCTGAGATAAAAATTACAAAATTGTAATTTAAATCTTCAGTTAAAGCTTTTTTTTTATTTTTTTTAAAATATATATATATATATATATATATATATATATATATATATATATATATATATATATATATATATATATATATATATATATATATATTTTTTTTTTTTTTTTTGTAAAGGTCTATAATAGTGAATTGCTTGCTCAAGATCTTTTGAAGACTCTTTTCTGACTCCTTTTTTCCCTTCCTCGTCTGCCGTGTTTTACATTTGAACATTTAATATTTATCAAACATTACAAACGATATTTAAATTAAATAATGCAAAGAAAAAAGAACATTGCATACGATAATAGTCTGAAATGCTTATACTTCTTTGTTTTATTTAATTAAACTATCGTCTGCGATGTTTATGTGTCTTTGCGTTATTTAACTTAAATATCGTCTGCTTTTTCTTATTTTCTTTGTAATATCAGCGAAAACAGAAATTAGATAGAACAGTGGAAATGTTTTGCTGGTATGTAAACGTTGTTTTTCTTACGCGTCTTTGACGAAAAATGTTACTGTAAATTTTCTCATCAATATGATTATTCTTAAATATTATTTTTAAAAATGTATTCAAAATTATCGTGAAAATGACAGAATAATGGCAAATAAAATGAAATGTGTATTTTGCAATGGAATAAATGAAAAAATAATAGCATTTGACGAAGGAAAATTGAAAAAATGTGAAGAAGTTTTGAGTGTTCGTGTTCCATTCAACTTGAAATATAGTAATATAAAGTTACCCCAACAACTAAATACTTCTGATGGATACCACACACGATGTTACAAATCCTTTGCATCCTTGATGGCGAAGTATCGGAATATATCTGATGATAATTATGATTCATCAATAACTCTTCCTGGCACATCAAGTTCTTCTTCAACATTACCGAATAATCCAGCAGATGCAAGAGAGACTTTGTCATGTAGTGATGCCTGTTCAAGTCTTAGTAATGAAAGAGTCTGTTTTTTCTGTGAAAAGGATCGAAAACAAGTCAAAGGTAAGCAACAAAATTTACATTCTTCCAATGATGTCAAGATGCTTGAAAAAGTAACGCAGTGGGTTGAAAAATGCCAAAATCAAGAGTTGATACAAAAAATTAGTTATCTGAAAACCTCAAATGGTCCAATATTCTATCATCATTCATGTGAATTGGAATATTTCAATCATTACAAAAGAATAATTACTGATACTGCACGAACCTCTTGGCATTGCGTAAGAGATATTCACAACACTGTTTTCGATAAAATTGTGTCAATAATTCAGGAAGACATAATTAAAAAAAAAGTTATTTGCTATTAAATTCTCTTTGTGACACTTATAATTATGAATTACAACAGGAATTAGTACTTCATCCTGAATCAGAAATAAATATGATGAAAAATCATCAGCTTGAAGAAAAAATATTAAAACAGTTCAAGCAAATAAAGATTATAACAAAATACAAAAAAAAGATTATTATGCATACTGATAGTAACTTATTAGAAGAAGAAGACTTTATGATGCTCGAAGAAAATGATCTCATCGATAAAGTTGCTTCGATTCTAAGAACTACAATTTTGAAAATGGAGAAAACAAAATTACCTGCTGCAATGAAAACAAAGGATTTGATAAATGGTGAATGCACAATTCCTGAAAAATTAGATCGTTTCTTTAAAGCATTGATTGGAGGTAAAGATATTCGTCGCAGAGATGGAGTTAATTGTCATAGATTGAGCAACTCATTGGCTTCTGATGCTGTTTTTTGTGTAAGCAACGGTACTGTGAAACCATCAAAACATATAACTCTGGGTATGACTGTCAAAAGTCTTACGAGTAGTCGAAAGATGATAAATATTTTGAATAGACTTGGACATTGTTGCAACTACAATACGTTGGAAGAATTAGAAACTGAAGCTACGATCTCATTCGTAACACGTTCTGAAATTTGTCCTCCTGACATCATTCGAAGTCCGTCATTATGCACAGGTGTAGCATTCGATAATTTCGATAGATACGTTGACACTTTAAATGGAAAAGATACACTGCATGACACCGTAGGGATCATCTACCAAATTGTAAGTGATGATTACGATGTAGAATTAAACCCAAGCAATATAGATAGTAGTTTTGATATGTCACCACCACCAGCAAAAAGAAGACGGACGTTTAACGAAGAAATTCCTGAACTCCCTTCGTATGGAAATCGATTGCAGATATTAGAACATTTAACACCAGTTGAAGACAATGCATTAACTCGGCCCGTAAACTTACCTTTGATAGAAACAATAGATATGCTATACTTACTTTCACACGTCTTTCATGTGCCAAATACTCCAATGTGGACTGGTTTTAATTGTAAAATCATTGAAGATACTAGCCCCAAACAAAAAGTATCGTATCTTACGCCTATTAATTTTTCACCAACAAATGCAGCGGTGGTTAAACATACACTGGAACAGGCCCAAATCGTTGGAGAAGAATGTAATCAAAGGTACGTGCAAGTTACTTATGATCTGGCAATAGCTAAAATAGCATATAAAATTCAATCAACATCAAAGCCCCAATTTGATAATATCTTCATCCATCTTGGCTCATTCCATTTAATGATGGCTTTCTTCAAAGCTATAGGCGTTTTTATTAATGAATGTGGTCTATCGCATATGATGATTGAGAGCCATATTATTGCTCCTGGCTCAGTAAATGGGATAGTTGAAGGAAAGCATTTTAATCGTTGCAAACGTCTGATGGCTCTTGGCTTGCAAATGTTGCATTTTGATACATTTTTAAAGATGGACAAAATGGAATACTATTTTATGAAAGAACAAGTTTCTGACGATCTCTTACATTACCAGGAGGTTAAAGTTACTTGTACATCTACGACGATAGAATTATCAAATAATGTATTATCGAGACTAATATCTGCTTATGAAAAATTCGTAGCAGAAACAAGACAAGGCAAACATGGGAAAACTGCTCAATTCTATATGATTTACATCCAGCTTGTAAACTATTACATTACCCTATCAAGAAGTATACGAATGGGTGATTTCGAAATGTTTAAGTATGTAATTCCAAAAATAACAAATTTTTTTTTCATTGTAAATCAACCGAATTATGCTCGATGGTGTGTTAAATATTTAGACAGTTTGAATAATGTTGATGAAACACATCCAGGACTCAAAGATGATTTCACAAACGGATGTTTTGGAATAAAAAGAACCGACAAACCATTCTCAAGGATACCAATTGACCTTACACTGGAGCAGACTATAAATGCCGAAGCGGCTAGACGTCTTAGCGGTATTGCACATTTTACCAATTCCATAGCTGCCCGTCAGCGCTGGTCAAAGAGTCACAGCATTAGAGCTGCTTTAATTTCTCACGTTCTCGATGTTTGTGGATTGAGGCAATTACAAGACGTGTCTGCCGATTTATAACCTAATAGAATCAAAATTTACAACAAACAAATCACCGATTTTATGGAAATCTTTCAGAAAAATAACAATCCATTTGATCAAAATTTGGACAAAAATAGTTTGTACAATATTGCTACTGCGAAACCCGCTCCTGAAAATACAGCTGTCTTTTTGCTGAATATTGAAAAAAAGGGTGACGATTTGCGAAAGCAGTTTATAAATGAATGCGCTGAAGATCAGGAGAGATTTGACAAACCAATAAAAAAAAATCAAGTGCTTAATTTTGCTTGTGCTCCAAAGAAGAAAAAACTAACTCTTGGTAACAAAATTGTTGAGCTAAGAATGCAAAGAGATCTATTCGGTAGAATGTTGGGGATATCTATGAACAACAAGGTTGATATTGAAAAAGTATTAGGATTTAAACTAACACCAGTACCAACATCAATGTGCCATGCCGATGGTAGTATTTGTAAAACGGATAAAGCACAATTAGTCAAAGTATTCGAAAAGAAAGTTAGCAGTGTCAATCAGCAATTGTTATGTTTTGATATCAGTATTTTGGACGGATTCTTCATGTTACACCTTATGAAAGAAATACCACAAACTTTCGATGGCATATCGAAAAAATTCCTCAAAATGATTTCACAGTTTAAATCATCTCGCATTGACATTGTTTTTGATCAGTACTTCAAACCTTCCATAAAAGATTGTGAGCGTTTACGTCGCAGTGAATTAACCAGTACAGTTTTCATCAAACCTAGTCAAATTCGGCCTCATCATTTTGCTGGTGAACTCAGAAACTCGCAGTTCAAGGAAGCTCTTGTAAGGTTTTTTATTGATCATTGGGCAAATGATGACATGTTTCCTTTTATTGGGAATAAAACTATTTACCTGAGTTTTGATAAGTGTTACTCGTATCAGGTTGTAAATAATCAAGTTATTAGAATCGTTGAAGAATCATTATCATGTGAAGAACACGAAGAAGCTGATACTCGTATCATATACCATATTTGCCAGATAAATTTTGACTCTCAAGTTCTTGTACGTTGCTCAGACTCCGATATTCTTATTATACTTCTAGGCAATATGGATCACCTGAATGCACCTTTAAAGCTTTGGATTCAATGGGGAGTAGGAAACCATGAACGTCTAATAAACGTCAATGAGTTATATCAAGCTCTTGGTATTTCCTTATCAAAAGCTCTACCATGTTTCCACGCAATAACAGGATGTGATTACACCCAGCTTTTTTCCGGAAAGGTAAACTAAGGCCCTTCAAGTTGCTAGAGAAATCTGTTGAGTACCAGTTGGCATGTCAAGAGATTACAACAGACGATGAGCGTGTACTAGAACGCACATTTGACAGGTTATAAAACTTTATATGTCACATGTATGGGGTGACTAATCCTTCAAATGTTAACAATGTTCGCTTTTATCTGTTTTCAAAAACTTATGAATCGAAAAAATGTAGTGATAACTTTGAAAAAAAAATTCGAAATTTTGATGCATCGAGCTTACCCCCATGCAAAGCTGAATTATATCAGCATTTATTGCGAGTGCGGTATGTGACAAAAATTTGGAGAAACGCTAATTTAAAAAATCCGTCATCTTTATCGCCGTTAACTTCCGGTTGGGTCATCAATGATGATAAATACGATTTTCTCTGGTTTGCTGGGGAGCAGTTTCCATCATCAGTTGCTGACATCGTTATTGAAAGTGAAGTATTATCCATTATCCAACGAAAACTCTACGCAAGATGACGATGATTACAATGATTATGATGAGAGCAGTGACGACGATGACGACTATGGAGATACATCACTTTTTTGCGATACAATTATAGAATGAACATACCTATTTTAGTTAAAAATGGATTGTAATTTTTTAAGTATAATATTTATAAGTAGTGAGAACTTTGGCTCTAAATTAAAGTTCTTTTTCCTGTATCTTTTACAAAAATAATGTAATTTAGTTACAATTGGATTTTTATGATTTAAATATAATCTGTAAATATTCTAATTTTGATACTTATAAGTGACATATTTCTCCTGTTATTAAACAAAATATATATCCAGCTATTTTATATCATTTTGGTACGAATTTAAATAATAATGTTTCATTTTTCTCATATTCAGAGGCATAATGCTGCGCTACTCTACAGCAATAAATCGGTCTGTCTGTCGAGTACGCAACCGAATTCATGTCTGTCAAATTAATTTTGTACTTATTCATATGTAGGTAAAATAATGTTAAAATGACAGACATACTAAAATAGTTTTTTTTTTAATTTTTTTTTCGTAAAAAATTGAATCTGGCACGATATTCGCAACAACAAAATTGTCTGGCAATATTAAATTCGTGTTTCGAAAAGTGTTTAGAATTCACTGAAAAAGAAAAGATTCTTACTAAAATGATTTCAAAATCCATATTTTTACTTCTAAAGATGTGATGCGCACTAAAAAACACAACGTTTACCGGTCGCCAGACAACCCGCACGCTGTTCGAAACGTCTTCGGGAAAGATATATTAAAGAACCAGCTTTCCTAAAATTCTTGTTTTTTCGACGTTGCTAGCTCTTGGACTATTACTATCTGTAAAGATGTGTAAGCCCAAACCATCTTTTACACCGAATGGTATGACCATTAAAGATGGAATAACAAATTGTTAAAAACTTCTGGTACGAGTTATGCGCTGATCCTCCATCAGTATTCGATGAATCTGGTTTCAGAAGGAAAGAAATCTTGTATCGTTAAAGTGCTATTATCTGAAGCAAAAGGTTCATCCACCATCACAGAACGAACAGCTGGTGTCATATATGAGGCAGTGAGAAGCAAAGGGATATAAGTGGACATTTTCAAGTTTAGAATAAAACGCGTTTTAAGATAAGATCCTAGGTAGGCTTTCATTGATTTTCTTTTCTAAATAATGCTGTATAGAAGCTACTACCAGGTCTACTAGTACCATCTCTTGCCTCAAGAGAGAGGAGAGGTTCACCAACCATTTGTACTGGTTATCCTCAAATTTTTAATTTTGCCACTTGCATCCCTTTGCTTCTCACTTCCTCATATGTAATAGATGGAAGATACCTGCTTGATGATATTTTTGTTAATGATCTGTGAGCTTCAAGGAAATATGACAGCAATGCAGTGTATAGGTAATTTGTAAGTATGGAAAGCTAGTGTCATTTTTGATGGGTGCAAAGAAAGCACCACAGAAATATAATCTGCGTCCTATTACAACAGCCTAGCCTTCTGCTCTAGAAGACTTTCTGCGTCTCAAATCTTGTGGTTGCTCTGAGGAGTTCATTGGATATAGTGAATGTTTGAAAAGTCTGAAAGTGCTGAAGTGCTCAATTATATGCACAAACTGTGTTAGACATTGCTGCAACAATAACGATTTTGCTGAGGATCTAGATTCCAAAAAACATCTTGATAACGAAGACTTTTTGTTACAAGCTTAGGAGAAATCATTTAAATGAAAAAAAAAATTCAGCGTAATTTTTATGGCCAATTAATCAAATGTGCACCATTAGATGGGGTTGGGGTGAGGGAAGGATAATATTTTAGAAAAAATTTCGTTTTGGGAGGTGAGCTACTGTTTTTATGGGGTGATCAGTCCTGATTTAATGCATTTTTGATTTGCATGAAATACTTCTACTTGAAAGAAAAGGGGCGGGGGGGGGGGGGGGGTGAGGATGTATTTTATTTGGTGGAGGGGGGGTGCTGTAGCTTTGAGAGGAGGTGCACCATCGATCTTGGAAGATGGACACATTTCGATTTCTAACTTTAACTTAGCATAAAATAATGTTTCCATATGAAATGTATGGAGGGGGATTTGGGGGTACTGCTTCGTTTTACGGGGATAAGGGGGCTTTGTAGCATTGGTGGGTTATGTCATCCCTCTTGGGGGTCAAACACCTTTAATGTCATGCTTTTAAATTCAGCAAAACATAATATTCTCACTTTAAATTTACTCTAAAAATTCTGGAAAAATACCCAAAACAGCAATTTTTAGATGCCCCCCATTCCAAAACCCAACGCACAATGGGGTGGGACTTTTTACCTGTTCTTATTGGGAGGGTAATAAACAATTTGCACCAGGTTTAGCTTTTTTTTTTTTTGGCTGTTTGGGTCCGACCCCTATTTTTACTGTACTAGTATGTTGGTTGAAATTTTACTTAAGATGATCGCATTTATTTTAGTTACAAATGTATCTTTAATCATTGATATGTCTGCTGCGGTATCCATAATTGCCTCCGTAGTAATGCCGTTAATAACGATAGTCTTAGTACTTACGTTTCTGTTCGAAGGATTCGAATGAGAAATGTTTACTAGAGGAGAAATAGAGGGTTTTTGTGGACAATCCTTTGTTCCATGACCTTCCATTCTACACCTGGTACACAACTTGGGTCGTCTCAATTTTAGACAGTCACAAGAAAAATGTCCATTTTCATTGCAGTTATAACATACTATGGATTCTGTAGCTCTAACACGCGAAATGTCTTTATTCCAACTTTCGTTTGAAGTATGATTCTTTCTCAAAATAAACTCTGGACGGTCATTCACTTGAAGTTTACCCTTAAAAGAATTGTCCAGTTCTATGTATTCATTTATCTTATTAGTCAATTCAATTGGTGTATTTAATGATGACCATGTGCTCAAATAGTAATCTCTTACTGCAGAAGGAGCCACCTCTTTGATACGATCAGAGATTATCAGTCCTTTTAAGTCGTTCACACTCTCAATTTTCAGTCCTGTAGTCCATCCGATAAAATATGTTTCTAACTCATAATAATATTCACGCCAGCTCCTTCCATCCTTAATCTTATGTGAGTAAAATAGTTGTCTGAACTTTTCGGGACTTAATTTATATCGCTTTAAAAGCAAATCTTTCACGTAAGCATAATCTTCGGCATTTTTTTTCTGGTTCTTTCAGAATTAATTCAACAATATCACTTGGCAATACTCCAGTAAGACACGCCATCCACAATGTCGATTCCATTTTAACTCGCGTCATCACTCTTTCGAAATGGACAAGATACAACCCTATGTCGTCGTTAATTGAATCGAATTTTCTTAACTGAGCTTGCCAATCCACCTTTGGTAATTCTGACACTGCGCTGCTGGTCTTTGCTTCTGACTCTAATTTCTTTAACTGAAGTTCGTGTTGGCGCTTTTCGCGCTCAATTTCATGTTGGCGCTTTTCTCGCTCAATTTCCTGTTGGCGTTGCAACTTTTCAATTTATTGTTGGCGCTGTTCATTTTCATGTTGGCGCTTTTCCCGTTCAATTTCCTGTTGTCGCTTTTCCCGTTCGATTTCCTGTTGTCGCTTTTCCCTTTCAATTTCTTGTTGGTGCAGTTCATTTTCATGTTGGCGCTTTTCCCTTTCAATTTCTTGTTGGCGCTGTTCATTTTCATGTTGGCGCTTTTCACGTTCTTCTTCACTGAGTCGTTCGACATCTAAGCTCGAAATGATGCCCTTAACTATTTCTTCTTCATAATTGTCATTACTTAAGATAACTTTGATCAAACGTATAACTGTTAGGTTTTTAACATCATCTTCTCCTAACTCAGTGGCAATATATTGCAAATCTCTCTTCCTGACTCTTGATAAATAGGACATTGCTTCAAAAAAAAAAAAAAAATATTATCCCACTTCTGAAGTGTAAAACTTAAAGCTTTTATTCAATAACAACGTAAACATCAAAAACGTTACATCACTTAATCATCAAACGTAAATCTCTTTCTCAAACCCGATAATTCCGAAAAACATCCAACGTCTTACAAAAATCGTAATTCCAATCCCCATCGTTGCCATTTTCAATAACCCAAGTTCTTGCTTACACACATATCACGGGACGCGGGAGCGTCCCGGCCGCCAAGGAATCCAAACGTCAGCAGCCAACAAAAGCAAATCCACCGCCAAGAAAGACGGAAGAAAATAAACGTGACTAAGACGACAGAACAAGTTGGGTTTTTCACCCCTCTGTATCTCAACCTCATGAAGACCCCCCGGAGTTAATTTTTGGTATACTCAATCTCTAATCGCCCCTGACGACGTAAACCAAAATATAATCCCCAGGACCATCAGGGAGAGGAGGAATTTAAGTTAGAAAATCGCTGTTCAAAAAAGTTCTCTTTCTTTGACATATCTACAGCCCAGACGAAAAGAGAAATGAAGCTGAAATTTCGCACACAATTCTTGTGCCCTACTGATGTGCTTTTGTGCCGTTTGACCCCCTTCCCTTCCCCCTCGTTTTTACCCCAAATTGTACCTTCCCGGAGTTCTATCACAGCCCCCGGGGGGGGGGGGGGGCTAATTATCCAAAAATTTTAGTTAAATGTGCGGAGGAATCAGCAGATGTAATCGTAAATATTTTCAATGCTTCTTATAACTCGGGGACAGTGTCAGAGGACTGGAAGCTGGCTAACATTACACCGCTCTTCAAGAAGGGGTCTAAAGGGAGTGTGGGAAATTATAGACCTGTGAGTCTAACTTCGGTGGTTTGCAAAATTTTTGAAACATTGATAAAAATTAAGATAGTAAATTTTCTAGAGACTAATAATCTATTGACTAGTTTTCAGTACGGTTTCAGGAAAGGTAAATCTTGTGCAACTAATTTATTACATTTCTATGATAAAGTTACCATGGCTTTGGACAATAAGAAGCCTGTAGATGTTGTTTACATTGATTTTCAAAAAGCTTTCGATAAGGTACCGCATGTTGCTCTACTTAGCAAATTAGCTGATATAGGAATAGGAGGGAAAACTTTCATTTGGGTAAAAAACTGGCTGACCGGAAGGAAACAAAGGGTTTGTTGTAAGGGGAAATTATTCTAATTGGAGTGAGGTTTTAAGCGGGGTTCTTCGAGGATCAGTGTTAGGGCCTGTTTTGTTCATTGTTTTTATGAACGATATTCACAAAAATATTTCTGGGAACATGAATTGTTTTGTTGATGATGTCAAAGTTATGGGGACTGTAGAAAATGAAGAACACGCAAAACAGCTGCAAGAGGATCTAGATCGTATTACGGAGTGGGCTGATAATGGAGTATGGCTGTTAATGTTGGGAAATGTCAAGTGCTACATTTAGGGGATGAAAATAAGTGTACAAGTTATTATTTGCAAGGTTCAGTCATTAGTCAGTTACTGATCTGGGGGTCTTAATAAGTCAGGATTTAAAGTTTAGCCAACAGTGCAGCATTGCTAGTAACAAGGTCAATAAGATGCTTGGATTTATCAATAGATCTATTTCAAACAAATCTAAAGAAGTTCTTCTGTCCTTATATAGAAGTTTGGTAAGATCTCATTTGGAGTATGCTGTTCGGTTTTGGTCTCCTTATCTTAAGAAAGACATTAATGTATTGGAAAGGGTTCAAAGGCGAGCTACAAGGCTAATAAATGGACTTTCTCACTTAGACTGATTCCAGGCTTAGAATGTTAAAAATGTACAGTCTTGAGCAAAGAAGAGACCGAGGGGACATGATTCAGTTGTTTAAATTTATTAAAATGAAAGATGTTACGGGGCTGAAGTTTAGCACTGAAAACAGGACAAGGGGTCATTGTTTTAAGCTATTTAAATCTCAGGCTAACATGGATGTTAGGAAAAATTATTATTTTAGCAGGGTAGTGGAACCTTGGAACAGTTTGCCGGAAGAGGTGGTAATGAGCAAGGGAGTAGATAGTTTTAAGAGGGCCATTGATCTTCACTGGGGATTGTAAATTGACTAGGACCAGTCTAGCTGGGCCCAGAGCCTGTTGCTGGTCGTCACTCTTGTATTTGCATTTGTATTTGTATTATTAAAGGAAAAGATGATGGAATTTAAAGACGAAACAAATTTTATTTTCGTTCAGATAAATTACAACAGGGTAGTTCTGTGCACAAAAGATCAGTGCAGTGGAAGATCTTTATCTTTGGTGGAAGAACAAATTAGGCAATATATGAAGTTTTAAATTTTTCGTTCAAAAGATGAACCTCTAATCGGTCGGAGTTACTCGACGTTAAATCCCGGTTATCACAAATTTGCCATTTCAACTTCTTACGCACGGACTTTGCTGATTTCGAAACTCTTGCTCAAACTAACGAAAAACATTTAAATTTGTTAATATGAGATAATAACAGATAAAAATTAGAAATTACAAAGCTGTCTTTGATTTAGTTTTTACGCCTCGGTAAAGATTGAGTTTTGCGTCTTAATAATTAATGGATTCGGAGCCTGATTTTTCTATCAAACAAAGGCCCTTTTCAAGGCCAAATTTTTAACCTCTGAAGGGCGTACTCGATCTGCAGCATCACTTCCAATACAAAGCGGAACCCTCAACCTAAATACAAATGTATAACACTAAGCTGTTTACGCCTAACGTAAAATATCCGCAAAAGACGGATATTTATAATACTCCGATCATTTTTGAAGTACATAACGTTTTCGTTTACGTATATATATTTTCAAACCAATAAATATTTAAGTGTCATTTTTCTCTTTTCTTTATAAAGATTATCAGTTATTCATATCCGTAGTTTCATATAATGTATCCCGAAATAGCTGTGAAAATACTCTAATCGCAGTCATTAATTTGTTGGGACTCTAGCACAACCTAAGTATAAACAAGCAACACGAAATCTTAAAACAGAAAGCCCAAAAAGCAAAGTCCGTGCGCTAGCGCAGTTGAAATGGCAAATTTGTGATAGCCGGGATTTAACGTCGAGTGTCGGAGTTGGCTCCGCTCACTGATCGGCTGGATTACAGTAACGTGGTGGCTTGGCGACTTAAGCTATAAACAATAGAATTGCACGATCATTTGTTTACATTTTAAAGCTACTGTTAATGTAATTTTTTGTGTTTTTTGTTTATTTGGCAAAATATTTCAAATTGCAAAGAATTGGTTTTTGTTTTTAAAGGCTTTTAGTTATTTTAGTTGAAGAATGTGTTTATTTTCCATCAGGACGGGTGGGGGTGAGGGAGGAGTGATTTTCGCTTATTCAGAGAACTGTTTTTACCTTTATCCTTTTTTTAAAACGATATCCTTTCGATTGTTTTACTCTTTTTAATATGGTGGATGATGCAGCGGGATTTCCCGTTTGTTCTAAATGGGTAGTTAGTTTTTTACACTTAATAATCTAAGGACGCTTTTTATCCTTTGAGTATGGCTGAAGGAACGAACCATCAAGTACGGGAGAAAAAAATAGTTAATAAAACAACTGCTAAGTGGGCATTAGGTAAATCAAGTTGTAATAAACATACGCATTCTGACACCAAGCAGCTTAAGACATTTTCTTTATACTTTTTTTTTCAACTGAACAGTTGAAACACTTGATAGTTTATGGAATTTTTTTAACTTTTCAATTTACAAAGTTTCAACAGAACAACGTCTGTCGGGTCCTCTAGTAAGTAGTAAAGTTTGGCAATTGTGTTTGAAATTGTGCGAAAACTTGTGCTGTTTATGGATTTGATTAATTTAGTTGACGGATCATTTTACATGTAAACAAATGATATAAAGAAAGATATATTAAGAAAATAACGATATTTTGGTTACATGAGGAAAACCGAGAAACAGTATTCGCGTAGGTATTTAGCTTCAAAACCAGCGGCAGTTGAAAAAATTGCCACATACCTTAGCTATTGAAATGATTCCGCAAAAAAAGTTTGGCGAGATTCCTGCTGGTCGAACAAGCACCCAGTCAACACAAATAAATAAAATTTAAAAAAAAAACCCATTAATTGCCTTAAAGTTGCTTAAAACTGGAAAATAATCAGCCAAATCCATGTATTATTTGCCTATCTTGTGCAAAAAATCTTACTTTAAAATTTTACTTGAGAAAAGCCTTGAACAGTCAGACGAAAAGCAAAAATAGTCAACAATACGACAATGGTCGCTATCGACAGGGAGTTGAGATGATACTCTAAATACTATATTGTGCTGAGGAAAGCCTTCGAACATGGAACTAAAAAGCTCATAACTCGTTTTTTATTCTACTTAGAAATTCGGAACAGGAGCCATCTTCAGCAGAAAAATCTGAGCTTTCGATGGACATATGTTAATATGTGCAGGTATTTTTTCATCCTCATATTAGAGAATTTATACGAAAATTGGGTTTTATCGCCCCATAGGAGGGTTTTGCCCCCCATAACGGGGGAAAACTACCTTATGTGTTATTCTGATGCATAAACTATTAATGTAAAGTTTCATCAAAATCCATTCAGTAGTTTTTGCGTGAAAGAGTAACCAACATCCATATACATCCATACAAACTTCCGCATATATAATAGTAGTAAGCTAAGTAACAATTTATGCATTCAACGTTTAAAAGAAAGCATCTATTTAGTTTGCTAAAAATACCATTTCAAGTATTCTTGTGATGAAAGTTTGTTGAATAAGATATGAAATGGGTTCATTCATGGAAAATTACAACTTAATGTTCAGTCATTTCACGGTATTTTTGACATTTATGTCGAGTCCGTAACGTGACCTTTTTTGCCAGAACTTTTTAATTTACTGTTTGATTTATATATTATTTTATTTTGAGCTTTTCCGATCAACACACCAACTCATATTCAAATGATTTGCAAATCAAACAGTAAATTAAAAAGTTATGGCAAAAAAAGTTCACGTTACGAACTCTACATAAATGTCAAAAACACCGTGAAATGACCCTGTTATGTTATTTCACAAAACTCATTAGCGATACAAAGAAATGTACAAAAAACTAGCTATTATTTTTTGTTACTTCAGATATTTTACTTGCTATGAGCAGCTTCTTTTTATGGCTTTCATTCCTTAACACATACTTATTGTCTCTCGCAATGATCAAATTTTGCTGTTTAGCAAAGTTTTATTTACACGTGTACATTTTTATTAAAAGTTTTGATTTCTAAAAGTTATAGATATTCTTAGCAAATGTTTAAACTGTTCCCATCATTCATGTTGTTCTATATTTTTTTGTAGGTTTGTGAAACAAAAACAAGAAGTACCATTTGGAAAATGTGAAGATGGAATAAAAAGCTTTGAAATTGAGAAAGAAGATAAATATAACAAAATATTTCCACTTTCTAACCTCCTAATTTTCAAACTGATGATTTACATAGAAAAAAATATGCGCACTAAAATATTTGGGCAACATAATTTGTCTACAGAACTTGGAATTTTTGCTTTATATACCTATACAATTATTGTTAGAAATATCTTCATAGAAAAAAATTTGAAAAAATTACATTTCATACAACAATTCTCAATAAGCGAGTATTCTGGCATTAAAGCCAAGGAATTAAAACACCATCCAAAGAAGCAACCTGAAAACAGCTATGAAAACCTGAATTCACAAGATAGCACTGCAATCACACAAATTCAAAAGGACTCCAGAATTACATACTTAATCAAGGAAATAGAATATGATTCCCATTAAAAAAAAAAAAAACGCTGGCAAACAATGTTGCGCCATGGCTCTTTCTTCTATCCTCAAAAGCTTTAGTCTACCTCCAAGAAAAATGGCAGACCACAACACTAAATGAAATCTTAATTGAAGGCAATAGAATATATGAAACCATCCAAACACTCACGAATAACAGCCCCAATTTTCCACCAATAACCCAAACCGGCTACCTATTTGTTCAAAACTTTGACCCTATAAAAGAAGAAATTACAATTTTTAATCACACATTTTGAATTCAATATGCAACAGATTCTCCATACTTTGGAAGCTTATTAGATCAAGCCAATGACGGAATAATTGGACTAACACTTGAGCAAGCCCTCCAAACCCTTTTTGACAACCATAACGCAGGAATCTTAATAGCACGTTCTGTTTCACCTGGATTAATAAAACACAATAGCAAATTTTACTTCACCGATTCCCATTCTTGTGGACCAGAAGGGTCTCATCCAAAAACTTACTCGTGTCTGAAAAAGAGTCATTGGCGCAACAAATACAGAATTCATAATAGATTTTATTGATATCCGCTTCAAAAATAATACCAATTCCTCACCTAAACAAAAATCTTTGAAAAAGAGATTATTAAGCTGTTTTAAAAATAATTGTTTCTATAAATTCCATTGTTGCAAGAAAAACAAAGACAGAAGGAAATAAACTGAATAAAATGTTTTTCTCGAGAAAGTGAACAGCAACAAAAAGAATCTAGAAAGAAAACCAAACTCTTTAAGAACCAAATTGAAACATAATACCGACAACGCAAATGATTACAACAGCGAAACACTGAATCTCCATTGTCGACGCATCTAACAGCTACACCTACGCACTCCGATATTCTATCTAAAAAATCATTATATTCCATTACTGATTACTCACACGTAAAAAATCTTTAGAACAGAGGTTCTTATGCTGTTTTAAAAATAACTCTTTTGAGATATTTTTTGTTGTAAGAAAAAAAAAGATAGAATGGAAATAAATCGACTTATGGCGTTTTTCTTTTTTTGTAATGATAGTGATAGACATAATAAAAGTATTTTTATGTAATCGAGTGATTGGTCCTCGAATGTTTCTGAAATCAATATTCAACACAAGTAAGTGAATATCTCAATTAATTTCATGTTTAAATGAACCTTTTATATAATTGAACGATTTATTTCAAAAACAATTCAAACGCCACATTTTTCAAAACTGAGTTATATTTTAATTTCAGAATTCTAGAACTACGTTTTCATTACCAATTTTGAGCTTGTTTAAAAAACGGAACTTCTAGCCCCTCTCTCCCCTACTCTTAAATAAATGTAAACCGCAAAATAAGTTAAACCCAAAAGGAATAAATCATTGAGAGGAATAAACCTGATGTTATTATTAAAGTCATTCATTCATTATTTCAGCTCAAATTTGTAAAAGCTTTGAGAATTTTTTCTCTTTTTTTCAAACATTACAATTTTGGGTGCCACTCTCTGGTATTTATTCGGAAAATACTGATTAAAAGCTTTACTCAAACGTTGTTTTTATCATAGCAACTAAGCCAAATTTGACGATGATGCCACAATATATTTTCTCGCGCATAATACATATTTTTTAAATAGTGGTGATAATGTGATAGATAATATCTTATGATATGTGATAGATAATATCTGTTTTTATCATAGCAACTAAGCCAAATTTGACGATGGTGCCACAATATATTTTCTCGCGCATAATACATATTTTTTAAATAGTGGTGATAATGTGATAGATAATATCTTATAATGAAGATTACACACGTACCGAGTACTCGGTAACTACTCGGTACTCGGCCTACTCGGCCAATTTGCCGAGTACTCGGTACTCGGCCAAATTATGATCAGATACTCGGCCAATACCGAGTAGTTGCAAAAAATTGAATATTGTCCAAGACAGATACTAAAATTTATATAAAAAAAAAAGAGCAAGCATTATATTCTGCAATCATTTACAATTAAAATTTATAAGTCAAGTTTAAATTTTGAGAATAATGAAGTTTGTAATGCTTCAATGGAATAAATCTTTATTTTAATGTCTCCAAAGTTAATAAAACTTATTTATTAAAAATCATGCAAAAAAGGTAAATATAGAAAATATGGAATTTTTATATTAAAAATGGATTTTTTCTTCAACCAAAAATTAGTTATAAAAATATAAAAATATCTTTGCTTAAAAAATAAAAGGAAAACGTTAAAAGTACAGTGCATGAATACTGCAGACACATGTTTTGGTGTTACAAAAAATTCTTTTTTCAATGCACAAAATGGGAGCTCGTGGATTTAAAGACAAAACTCGGATTTTTTTGTCGAATGTCTTTACATTCTTTAGCTCACATGTTATGCACTGAAAAAGACGTTCTTGTAATGGGGGGAGGGGGCAGAAACACGTGTCTGCAGTGTTCCTGCACATTTGTTTTATCTGCTTTTAAGAATTATTTATATTTGGCGGACTAGAACTATAATTGATTCGTATACAGTGAAAACCTTCCAAACGTACACCCCTCAAAGGCAGACACCCTTCTTATGCGGACAATTTTTAATTCCCCAGTTCCAATGCAAATAACATTCTTAAACTCCTGTCCTGCGGACACCTCTCTATTGCGGACAAAAAAATTTGTCCTGTTAGTGTCAGCTTTAGAGGGAGTTTACTGTAATTTGTTTTAATTCCAACTCGATTAATCATACCTTTTATTTATTTTTAACCGACTTCAAAAAGGAGGCGGTTATCAGTTCATACCGTATGTATGTTTTTTTTTAACCGACTTCAAAAAGGAGGCGGTTATCAGTTCATACCGTATGTATGTTTTTTTCTTTTGTTTGTCCACTCATAGCGTCTCACCTAGTGAACCGATTTTGATGATTCTTTTTTTAATGGATAGAGGATGGCTCAACTTAGGTCCCATTACTTTCTTTGACCATATTTGTTCTTTAGAAAAAAAGTTATGGGCAAAAAACAGTAAATTTCCCTATTAAATGATTAAAATGATATTGTAGCAAAGTTCGCACTTGGCATCCGTGGATAACGGTGGCTCAGTGGTAGAATTCTCGTCTCCCACACGAGCAACCTGGGTTCAAATCCCGACTAGGACAAAGTGAATTTTACTAAAATTTCGTTTCTACTGTTTTCCGTATTTTCTCGAATGTTCTATTAATTTCTGTATCTTTTCAAGTCTGGAAAGTTCCAGCACTTTTTCAAGTTGTATATAAGGAGATGTAACGTTCATTCGTGGTTCTGAATTAAGATCTCGAGTTGAGACTAACGAGTATTCGCTTCATTTGGCTTTCACATTGTCTTCGCTATCTTCATCTACGCGACAATATGAAACTCATTGTTATAAAAGTTTGGTGCCATATAACTGTAACATTAATAGTAATTGTAATGATAATTTTGAATAAAGGCTTTTCTAAAGCAATATAGTGATATAGAGCCGCACTTCTTACTAGGTAACTACTTACTTTTACTGAAATATCTACATTTACACTAAAAAGAATGAAATAAAAAAATTTTGAAAAAAAAAAATAGAACCGACTTCAAAATTGCTCTAAAAAGTGAAAAATAATTTTATTCTTTAAACACCATCGATAATACTTTTAAACATAATTTTTGAAGTTGGCGCAAAAACAAAAAGTAAAATCCATTGTAACCATGCTTCGTTCATATTTTTATCAAAAAATCATCCAAACTTAGGAACGAAACATTTATATCGTTACTCAAATATGCTGTCATCAATGCGTAATGCATGTGGTAGTGAAGAAACTGGACGTGGTTAAATTTATACTTGTAGTTGAGTTATGGCTGTGAATGGTTTTATCGATCGTTTTTGCGCCAACTTCAAAAATTATGTTTAAAAGTATTATCGATGGTGTTTAAAGAATAAAATTATTTTTCACTTTTTAGAGCAATTTTGAAGTCGGTTCTATTTTTTTTTTCAAAATTTTTTTTAATTTTAAAAATAATTTTTTTGTAAAATTTTAGACACAAACAAAATTGTTTATATAATGCGTAAATTTCAGCAGGAATTTAGTTTTAAAAACTATTATATGGACAAGGAGGTCTATACTACTATTCCAATAAGTTCAAAATTCATCACATGTGTGTTGGTGGTGGTTCTTAAAACATAATTGTTACTTGGTAACTCGGCCGAGTAGTGAAAGGCCGAGTACTCGGTAACTCGGTACTCGGCCGAGTAGTGAAAGGCCGAGTACTCGGTAACTCGGTACTCGGCCGAGTAGTGAAAGGCCGAATACTCGGTAACTCGGTACTCGGCCGAGTAGTGAAAGGCCGAGTACTCGGTACTCGGCTACTCGGCCAAAGTGCTACTCGGTACGTCTCTAATGAAGATGTCGTGAAATTTTGTCGAATTGTAATCTTACTACTATTCGGAATTCCAGCGCTCGAATACGCTACCTTGCGGTGATTTACAAAACTGCAAATGAAACTAAAACATTGCCACGTTGCGCTCCACGGGTGTCTGTTGACGTAAACACAGGCAGTTTGTTCTGAGTATTTATTAACGCAATCGATGTGTCTTAGTTTGCTTTCAGCTACAGAAATTAATTCGTCCCTTAGTAGTATTCTCGAGCTTCTCAAAATAATGTTAGTTTTCATTATTTCCTTAATAATTGGTGAAAGCGAAAATTCTGGATTAACAAACTTGGATAACGTTATACAAGGTAAAAATTTTTATTGTTTTGTATGAATTTGTAAGAATATGGGGTTTTTTTTAATCTTAAGTTAATTAAACTTACCATATTTTACAGTAGTATTTAGTTCGAATGGACGGTATACAAAATATTTTCTTGAATATATTATCGTAGAACAAAATGAATAACCGAAAAAGAATTTACTTTATTCCTTTTATTCTCAGCTGAAAGGTTTCGCCAAATTTGTTTAGGGTTATAGTTTTAGTATAGTGCGAGCAAAGTAGCCTTGGCGAGATTTCGCGTTTTTAGCCTACTTTCCCAGTAAAAATCAGAGAAAGAAGAAAAAAGCATGAAAGAAGGCTTAATACATCTTTAAAATATCCGAAAAACAAAAAAAAGTCAAAAATAAATAAAATAGTTAGATAAATATTGAAAAATTAAAAATTGGAAAGTAGGGTATTGAGATGGGGAAAAATGTCTGTCGGTCTGTCTGTCTGTCGATCTGTCTGTCTG
Source organism: Uloborus diversus (assembly GCF_026930045.1). Taxonomy (NCBI): domain Eukaryota; kingdom Metazoa; phylum Arthropoda; class Arachnida; order Araneae; family Uloboridae; genus Uloborus; species Uloborus diversus. The sequence continues at coordinate 198,843,962 of NC_072732.1, read as the reverse complement.
TCCCCCTCTAATAACTTTTGAATGAATAGTCCGATTCGAACAAATTTTTTTTTGTTAGAAAGATCTCGGCGAGGACATCTCATTCCCATAATTCATCTTTTGATTTGAACAATTTTTCGTTCAATTTTGAACAGTTCAAAAAAACTTAACATTAGCGCCTACGGGGAAATTCAAATCAAAAATAAATCTTGAACTTAGAAGCGAAGTGGCTTCAAACAAACTTTGTAGGGAAAAACTTTTGATAAAAAACATGTATCGAAAATATCTTTTTGATTTGAACAAGTTTTCGTTCAATTTTGAACAGTTCAAATCTCTTAACATTAGCGCCTAAGGGGAAACTGAAAGTCAATATAGATTCCGAACTTAAAGGCGGATTTACTTCAAACAAACTTTGTTGGAAATAGCTCTTGACGACCTACTCCCGACTCCGACTCCGAGAATTTAGGGGCACCTGACACCGACTCTGACTCCTGTTCCCGACAATTAATCGGACTCCGACTCCCCGACTTCGACTCTGACTTCGTAGCTTTGGCAAACATTTATACACGGAGGACAAATGACTGACTCCGATTCCTGGATATTCGACTCCGACTCTTTTATCCCAAAATGAGATTGACTCCGACTCCGACTCCGCTGCTGTGGTTTTAACTGTGAAATAATTATTGTTGATATGATTTGTTTTTATTTTCACGCTAAAGTTTTAATTTAGGTATTTAGTTTTCGGTGAATAAACTCGAAAAATATGCGCAGACGATTTTTTTTTTTTGACAATGAAAATTATTTCTTTAAGTTGACATTTTATTGTTTTTTTTTTATTTTGGTAAGTGCATTAATTCGTTTAAAAAATTATTTTTAGCAACAGGGGAAAAAGAAACGATTTTGTTTTATATGATGTATTTATTTTAATGAACTTATTATTATTATTTTTTCGTTTTGAAAGCTGTTAAAAAAATTTTTTAAAGGAAAGAAGTGTATTAGCTGCTTTGTTCAAAAGGTGCTGCTATTTTATTTGTTCGTTTTTTTTTTTTTTTTTTTGAAGAAAAGTAAGGAATATTTTATTCCTAGAAATCAGTTTAAAATATTTAAAAAAATATGTTTGAAAAAATTTGCGATTTTAGCTATTTTTGAGAATATTGATCAGGTACTAGAAAGTAGTATGGGTATACGGGAAAGTAGGCTCGTCTAGTTCGAGACGGAACTTCTTGTTAGTTAAACCATTTTTAATTTTTATCATGAGTGGAATAAAATGGTAGTAAGATTACAGAATTCGATAAGTGAAATGAAATAATGGTCAATCAACTGAAAAGAAAACTACCACCATATATCCGTGAGAATTTTGTTGATGATTTGCATAACATGACACAATTAAATCGTAACTCAGAAATTAGGAAAATCGAAACAGAAAATTTTTAAATTAACCGATTCGGGAATTTGAGAGAAATAACTCAGCTACAAATGGAAAACAATAATCGCTAGCCAAGCAAGGCAAAAAAGTATCTTCTTTCGATAACTTCGAAAATTCGTCATATTGAATTTTCTAGCATTAATTGTTATTCTTGTCAGGCTACAATTATTATTTAGTTTTATCAAGAATTGATAAATATCGAATTCAACATCGTGGAAATAGCTGCTTAGAACAACGAACTACGTAGTTTGCATTAATCTTTGACGTTTAGAATTGCTTCTTGAATTCTCATTTCTTTCTACGTGGGCCAGAATATCCACAAGACTTTGAAAATTAATTTAAAAAGAATAAAGGGAAAAAATCATACGTACGAACAAAAATCACAACACTTTTAGCATTTCTTCGTTACCATGTGCGTTTGTTATAGTTTTTAAGTCCGCCATTAGACAGTAACTTCAGTGCCCCCTACAGTTCGTTGGAGTTGCGAATTATATATGCGAAAGTTTGTCTGTATGGATGTATGTATGGATGTTTGTTACTCTTTCACGCAAAAACTACTGAACGGATTTTGATGAAACTTTACAATAATATAGCTTATGCATCAGAATAACATAGGGTAGTTTTCGTCCCGTTATAGGGCGCAAAACCACCTTAGGGGAGCAATAAAATACAATTTTCGTATAAATTCTCTAATATAGGGATGAAAAAATACTTGCACATTTTTACATTATATGTCCATCGAAAGCTCTGATTTTTCTGCTGAAGATGGCACCTATTCGAAATTTCTAAGTAGAATAAAAAACGAGTTATGAGCTTTTTAGTTCCATGTTCGAAGGCTTTCCAACACTCAATACAGTATTTAGTGTATCATCTCAACTCCCTGTCGATAGCGACAATTGTTGGATTGTTGACTATCTTTTCCTTTCGTGACTGTTCAAGGCTTTTCTCAAGTCAAATCTTGAAGTAAGATTTTTGCACAAGATTGGCAAATAATATATGATTTGGCGGATCATTTTCCACTTAAACAGAACTTTAATGTAATTAATGGTTTTTATTATTATTTATTCTGATTGAACACTTACTCATTATCCAATCAACCAGCAGATCGCCAAAATTTTTGCAGAAAGATTTCCGTAGCTGATGCATTTGGCAGTTTTTTCAACGTCGCTGTTTTTGAAGCCGAAGAATACGTCATAATGTTTCTCAGCTTTCACCATGTAAACAAAATATCGCCAATCAAAGAATCTTTAAAAAACTTTCTTTACTGTGTTAAATAATCCAGCAACTAAATTAGGCAAATCCATAAACAGAACAAAAACTTCCATTAATTTTCCATTTTACACAATTTCAAACAATCGCCAAATTTTACTACTTATTTTGGAAACATTTCGGATGAAACTGTTTAGCACCATTTTATGGTGACCAAAAGTATCTCAGCACCTGGCGATAATATCTTTGTAACGAAAATTAATATCATATCGTTTTACAAAGTAAGGAAAGAAGGAGGGAGCACCACCATCGAAGGTACCCCAAAACGATTCCCGCAAATTCGGTAAAATCGCACCAAGAGCCCACAATGATTGAAATTTCCCAAAATAACTAAAGCAAGTATAAGGGGATTACGAGCAACTTCAATAGCAATACAGAGAAGGTTTTAGACTCCATGTTAAAAAAAAAAAAGTATCAACAGATTAATCTTTTGAATTATAAGAAGAATAATTTCATGTTTTGGAAATTTGTATATGCTTAAATATAGTACTTTCGTTTCTAAATCAATACTATTTTGTTCTTTATACTTATTGCTATTTTACTTTATGGATAAGGAAGAAACTCGATTTTTAATCACGTCAAAAAGATGTGTTTTAAATTCTTTCACTTAAACCAGAAAACAAAAGCAAGTAACGATTTTTTCTCATAATTATTACTGAACCAGGTAACGCCGGGTATTTTTGCTAGTAAGACATAAATGTCAAAAGAGAACTTTTAATCAACTTTCAACTTTATAACAATAACGTAAATATAAGGCTTGGAGTGGTTTTGAAATTTGGGAAAAAGATTTAAAAAAAAAATTTAGTTTAAATTTTGACCTCTTGAATTCAAATTATGTTTTTCGCAATCACGAGTGTGTATGTGTATGAAAGCAAGTGTGTATATGTGTGTGGGGGGGGGTGTTTGTGTTTGTGTGCAGATATGAGTGTGTGGGTAAATGTGTATGAGTTTTTGTGTGTTTTTTTTGGGGGGGGGGGGAATGTGTATGTGTGTGTAGGCATATGTGTTTGTGTCTGTGTGCAGGCATGAGTGTGTGGGTAGTTGTGTGTAGGTGTGTGTATGTGTAGGTGTCTGTATGTATGCGTGTGTGTGTATGTGTTTGAGTGTGTATATGTTTGTGTATGTGTGTAGGTGTATGTATGTGTGTGTATGTGTTTTTGTGTGTGTACGTGCGTGTATGTATGCGTGTAAGTGTAGGATATTGACGCAACCTGGAGACGGTTTTCGCTATAGGAGCAGCATCGTGAGGAGCCGGTCGACGGCGATGCTGCAGAGAGTGCTGACGGGAAAATAAAATGATATGATAAGACATCAAAACAGTCAAGTGAGAACAATAAGCAATCGTGATTGCTCAAAAAAAAAAAAAAAAAAAGATAATAATAATAACTACAGATTTGGTGCACCTCGAATTTTAGTGTTCTGGGCCCCTACCCCATGTGTGCCCAGGTCCGACGAGAAGCAATGTCTACCTAGTCAGAAGCTGGGTGTTCGGTCCGGAATGACTGCAGTATAAATTTTATACGTTCTATCGGTTAAGGGTGGGAGGGGGTTGTTGCGCCTGGCGACTAAACTGACTAGGAGTTCGTCTTGACTTTCGACGGCATGCCTTAATCTGGTCCTGGTTCCAGCGGAACACAATTTAAGAAACGTCTTTTTTTTTTGGGGGGGGGGGGGGATCCATAAATGATGTCAAGCTTTGAGGGGGGTGGATTTGGGGGGGGGAATTGTGATAGTTCGTGACAAGAGGGAGGGAGGGACTTACAAGAAGTGTGATATCTCGCATATGTTACAAAAATATGTTTGTGGAAAATGGAGTGAGGTGTGAAAAAGAGGGTGAGTTGAAGTACGATACTCGACATTTGGTGGGGGGGGGAGGGTCAAAAATCTTGGATAAAAAAGGATATCATTTATGGAGAGCCTCTTAAGGAACGATTTCTGTAAAATGTATAAATTTAGTTGGTCTCTTATGCAACAGAAGATAGCACCAAAAGCAAATCGATTATAAGGAGAACGTAACGGTGCATTTGGTCAGGAAAGATTTTTTCAAAGTGTGATCCAGTTATCCGGGATGCTAGCCTTCTAAAAAGTGTAAAATAGGTAAAGGAGTTGGTTCCTTCAGTCAAATGTACTACTTTTTTTTAGTCACTGAAGTTGATAGAATGAGGGGGAAAAAATAAATAACATGGACCCAGAAAATACTTTCTTTTTCCCAACAGTTATTTTTTAATTATTTTTTTTAAATGTTCGAGTTTTCAAACAAGGCGTGGTCTTTATGACGTCACAAGTGATGCACTTTGTTGCAACTCCACTGACACGCTGAAAGTTTGCGCTTGCTGTCCACCGCTTTTCCAAGTAATGATAACTCAGAAGCGAATTAAATATCGCTCTCTACACTTGCTATCAACCATATCGTTGCCACTAAATATGAGTAAAGAAGCAAATTAAATATTGCGCTCTGCGCTAATGGCAACAGTGAATGGCAGTTCATATTTGTGATGTCATGCGCCGAAGCGTAAAAAATAAAATTTGAGTCTGCTCACCGATTTAAATATATTTTTTTAAATAGTAAACTTTGTCATATTATTTAAAAAATGGTCATATCCTTTGTTTTTAAGCATGTTCTTACTAGTGATGTGCCGGATCGTTAAAAAAGGAGATCCGCGGATACGGATACGGATCCGGATCATTAGTGTCAAGACCCGTGGATACGGATACGGATCTCTTTTTTTTTTACCCAATTCAACTATCCAAGTGCAAAATTTGTTACGGAAGGTATTCCCGCCAGAATAATGGCAGTTTCTTCAAAAAATGTCAACTGCGGCAAAAATATAATCAAGACTATGATTTACTCTTTAAAGAAATCTCCGTTAAAATTGAGGGAGAGTTGTAAGGAATGGGTCAGCGCTGCATCAATGCTTAGATGGAATGTGAAAAATTATTTCTAGCTTACTCGGTAGATTTAGGATACAGGAGCAAGAGTGTAAAGCTGCTACTGGACAGGCTAGAAATAATTTTTCCCATTTTATTTCAGCATTAATGCAGCGCTGACCCATTCCACCGAACTTCTTCGACCGACGAAGTACAGAGCAGGGAACACCTTTACAAACAGTAAATACAGAATTTAGTCTCACTTTTTTTAAAGGATGCCGAGAAAAACAAAAATAAAGAATAACAGAAACTTCAAATCAATAACAAAAACTAATATTAAATTAAAAATTAAAAAAACAAAACATGTCCCAGAGAGCCGACCTCATATTAAGATTAATTTCGCGGTTCAGAACACACATTTGTTAACAAATATGAACTAACAGCAGGTAAAAATTTTAAATCATTAAGCTTTTTCTCCTTATCTTCCGACTATGAAATCGCTACCACTCTCGCGTATAAAGGCTTAGAATTGCATTTAAAATTTACTTAACAAGGAATATTAAAAATATTGTGGCAAAAATGGAACAGCTGCATTTACAAGCCGAAATAAAAAGAAATAATATTTCATGTCATTGTTTTAAAAGTGATCATTTTTTAAATACTATGTTGTTATTATACAATGTACGTATGGGGAGAAGACGACGGGCGTTCACTACGCAGACTGCCATTGACATTTTCAGGGATTGCTTTTTTTTTTTTAAAGGGGGGCGCTTTGTAGCATTTTATGGGTTCACCATCACTCTTATGGGGGGGGGGAATCTCGTATATATGAAATGGAGTAATCATGCAATAGAATTCAATGTTTTAATAAATAAAATATATAATGCATTTTGCGCACATTGTATAAAAATAAAATCAGTAACCTATTTTGATTAAGTATCTATATTTGTGATGAACTGGAAAAGGGCAAGAACAGAAGAATCAACCGAATAGTTCCAACAGGAGGACTTGGTGTCATATTTAAATTCACCAATTTCTCTGTTGCACTTTTCGGTACACTTTGTTCGTCAGAGAAATAGACTTGACGCGAAGGGAAGGTAAGTTCTGTCAAATTTTATCCGAAAATAAAAGCTATCAAGTTTGATACGAGATATGTTTTTAAGTTCTACATTAAAAATACAATATGTTGATAATTTTGTCTTGAAAACATTGAGAGAAAAACTGAAGTTTAAGATTGTTTAACAAACAAACCCACTTTTGAGAAAGTACCCTCCCCCCTCCCCTCCCCTGACGATTTTGTGATTAGGAATGAAACTACTATATTTTTTCATAAATTTTCAAAAATTTATAACTGTGCATATGTTATGCTGTTAACCATACTATTTGTCATTAGAAATTCAGAAAAAAATATCCACGAATAATTCTAAAATTGCTTGTTTCATTGCTGTTAGATATGAAAGAACTGAAACGGATATGGTATGCGATACTATAGTAAAGAATTATATTTTAGAAAAAATCACGGAAAAAGGATTCTGAAATTCTCGGAAACGTTTTTGAAAATTGTTTGGAGAGTTCCGAAATACTCGGAAACGTTTTTGAAACTTTCATGAACCACAGCTGCACAGAATACTCAGAAACATTTCTGGAAATTACGAAAAGAGGATTCCGAAATACTCAGAAACGTTTCTGAAAATTACAGAAAGAGTAGTCCAAAATACTCAGAAACATTGAAAGAGGATTCCGAAATACTCAGACACGTTTTTGGACATTATAGAAAGAGAATTCCGAAATACTCAGAAACGTTTTTGAAAATTTCATGAACCGAAGCTGCACGATATACTCAGAAACGTTTCCGGATTTTTTTTTACAGTGTAGTTAATTTGAAATTAAGTGATAAATGGGTAATAGGTGTTTGACAATTTCCTTGATAATTGACTCGAAATAATTCTCTTTCAGCTCTATGGAGGGAAAACGAGCTGATGTGTGCATCACATGACATCCTTTTACTCCAATTTAATGTTATTTTCTCATTATTGGCAGTTTTAATATGATTCAATAGTTTACTCTCTAAATATCACCAACAGTGGCCATATTGAAACCAATTTTAAAAAAAACATCGCAAAATTTGTCACCAAGTTGGCGACAAAACATGGTGACCAAAAGACTAACAATATATCGCCAAGTGTCCGACAAATTGCAACACCACTTGAGTTTACATCGAAAGTGATAATGATTTCCCCCCAAAAAGGGGCAAAAGACCCCCTTAGGAACATCCGAATGCAACCAAAAGGAAAGGTGCACAACTAGGCCCCACTAGGAGTCTACGTACCAAAATTTAACTCTCTAGGGCATACCGTTTTTGAACTATGCGACATACATACACACGTACGCACATACGTACATACAGACGTCACGAGAAAATTCGTTGCAATTAACTCGAGGGTCGTCAAAATTTATATTTCGGGTGTCTGTAGGTTCCTAGGCACACGTGTGGTCGGGTCGAAAAAAAAAGAAAAAATCAACATTCATTCGGGGGTGAGAAAAATGGAAATTAAGGACGATTTTTGAGTGAAATTTTTTTTGCGAATGCAATACTTCCTTTTTTGTAAAAGGAAGTAAAAATACTGTGTCATTTACAGTCTGTTGCATGAGATATGATTTTACTGTTTCAAGGCCATTAGAAAGAGTAACAAGGGAGTTTCATCTTTTCTTCGCTTTCTGAATCATAACCGCTATTCATGGGTTGCCTCCCCCCCCCCCTCGCCCGTCAAAATTTGCTGATTCCAAAAAAAGTCTTTTTTTTGCTTCGGACAAGATGGATATATTATTTGGAAAACAATTCAGTATTTTCATACTCAAATTAAGAAAAAAAAAACTGGCTGTTAAAATATATCGTTAATTCGGGGTTTATTATTTGTTAAATAGAGGTTTTTGCCTTCATTTTATTCGGGGAAAAGGAAAAATTTGCCACATCGCGAAATTCGTTAAATAGAAGTTCGTTAAGTCGGGGTCTGACTGTATGACAACACAAGGGAAGGAAATACTGTCTGTTTTCGTTAGCTGAGACTTGCCGCCAATTTGCACATGCGTCAGGTCTGTTCTGATTTTATCAAAAAGGGAGGGAGACCCGGAAGTAAAAGGCGCAAAATGACGTTTTCAGCAGTTCTTCCAGTGCGAACGGAAAGTGCCCATCTTCAACCCAGGGGCGGATCTAGAGGGGGGGCCATGGGGGCCATGGCCCCTCCCAAAGCCTTGTGATTGTAGAAATTTTTTTAAGAAAAAAAAAAGAAAAAAATATTATGAGAAGATAACAAAATTTAACACATGTATTTTACAGAAAAAGAAGTATAGGCCTTAATTGGGAGAGAAATTATACCCCTATCCTCAAAACAAAACTTTTTTTTCCAAAATTTGTCTCCATCGTTTACATCCTTTATTGATTCCAAATACAGACACTTGGACGATCTCTAAATGCTGCGGTTCTCAGAGTATACCTTATACCTATTGTTCACAAGACCAAAGAGAGCGTAAATTTTCGTTTTTATGGCTTTAATTTCGAAACTAGGAGGAGAACCCCCTTTTCCCATGCCCTTTCACAAATACCTTGATATGTAGCAAAAAATTGCATTTTAAGTCTTTTATTTGGAAAAAGTGTCAACAGAAACTAGCTTATCCAGCCCTTATCACTTAACTTGCTTAAAAGCAACTTTTTTGGACTTCAATTACAAACGAGTTTTGATAGGACCCCCTCCTTCCCTAGTTTATATCGTGATGATAGCTTTAAAAGGAGGTTTTTCAGAGGAGCTCACGAATCTTCCATCCCTTTCTAAAATATAGTTAAAAATCGAATTTTAGAGCCTCAAAGGCAAAATATTTCCAGGAAGGAAGGATTCTAAGCACCTTCACACTTCCTTTAATGTAAGCAAACATAACCTAAAGTGCATTTTTAGGCTGGACAGCTGAAGAGCTAGAAGAACACCCCTCCTCTTTTAACTTCTCAATGTATAATGACAGAATATTTTGGTTTCTAAGCTTTATTTTCAAAAAGTATTTTGGATCCAGGAGCCGAAACCTGACCTTTCTCCGTACATCATCAAAAATAGACAAAATGCGTTTTTAATTTCTTAATTTTCAAAAATTACTCGGAAATTTAAACTTTGAAACATTTTCGAAGGAGATTCCTAAATCCACCCCTCACCTAATGTCTCGTTACCCCGAAAATTGAGTTTTTAAAACTTAATTTAACAAAATTTCTGTGGAGTTATCAGGGCTCAATTTCCTAATAGGCAGAGTAGGCAGCTGCCTAGGGTGACAAAATTTTCAGTGGCGGCAAATTTGCTATTATAATACACATTTTTTGAATTAAATTGTTATTCTTGAACGTAAAATATTAGCATTCTTTCATTTTCCACAGAGACAATTTTTTCTTGTAATTTAATAATGATTACTTTCACACATCTTATGAAATTCAAATGTTTTTCAATCATGGTATTTGTTGAATCGTCAGCAAAATTTGCCGAATAAAAATTTTTGTGGGAGATCACTGTGATCATTTCATCGGGGCGGGAACACTTTCTTACGTTTTTTTTTTTTTTTTTTTTGAGTCAAGGATATTTTGCTTCTTTTAGGGGGGGGGCAGATTTCAAATTTGTTTAGGGGCGGCATGCAACTAAATTCAGCCCTGCGGAGTTTGTTCAAAAATTTCAGATGGCCCCTCCCAAAACAGTCGGCTGGATCCGCCACTGCTTCAACCTATCTCACTTTTTTAAAATGGAATCTATCCTGAGTTCTAGTCTTTGCTTTCGAGAACGGACAGTAATACCCTTGGCACAGGTGGGAATCGAGCCCACGGCCTCCGGCTCAGAAGACGAAGTTTTACCAAAGAAGCACCATTTTCACTGCCTCTATTCTACCGCGGGTGGGTAATGCGCAGTATCTGCAAATGTTTGATTTTTCTTTTTTGCAATTTTATCATCTGTTGTACTTGAAATTAAAATTACAAGTTTGTTTATTTGGTTTCGGTTGAAAGTAAAGCACTAAGGCTACATTCGGAAACAGGCACCGGTCACACCGGTGCCACCGCAAGCGTTCGGAAACGATCGAGTCCCAATATGTTTTCAATTAGGGATTCAACCGTTTCGACCGCTTGCGGTGGCACCGGTGCGACAGGTGCCTGTTTCCGAATGTAGCCCAAAAGAACGTACAACGGGGTTGTTTCCATCAATCAAAAGTACTACTTGTAGTCACTGAAGTTGATAGAATGAGTAAAAAAAAAGATGGAGCGAAACTTTTTTTTTTTATTTTAAAAACGTTTAATTATTGTTTTTTTTTCTTTTAAATGGTTGATTTTTCAAGCAAGAAGTGGGCTTTATGACGTCACAAGTGATGAATTTTGGCGCGCATTCCACTGGCAAAATGAATGTTTACGCTTGCTGTCTACCGCGTTTCCAGGTCATGATAATTCAGAAGAGAGTTAAACATTGCGTTCCACGCTTGCTATCAACCATATCGTTTCCACAACATATGAGTAAAGAAGCGAATTAAATATTGCGCTCTGCACTAATGGCATCAGTGAAAGGTATTTCATCACTTGTGATGTCATGGGCTGAAGCGTAAATAAAATATTATTAAATAAAAACAAAAAAACCCGACTGCGTAAAAACCAAAAAAGCTTAAAAGAAAAGTATATGAATCCAGTAGTTTAGAATGTTATTAAGTACTACTGAATAACTACACCGTTGAAATAGTTTTATAACCGTACACAGATAAGGCAAATCATAAATTCAAAAGCAGAATAAAAGGGTCAATAGTCGGGGACCATTCCTTTCTGATTCAAAGAACCCCGTAAAACTTGAATGGTCCAAGACTGTTGATCCTTCTATTCTGCTTTTGAATTTATGATTTGCCTTATCTGTGTACGGTTATAAAACTATTTCAACGGTGAAGTTATTCAGTAGTACTTAATAACATTCTAAACTACTGGATTTATACATTTTTCTTTTTAGTTTTTTTGGTTTTTACGCAGTCGGGTTTTTTGTTTTTATTTAATAATTTTTTATTTTACACTTTTTAGTTAACTTTCATTGACTTAGTTATTATGATTATAAGACGGTACATTTCGCAACCTTGTCATTTTATTGGGAGAGTTTGTTTGTATCTTGAGGTTTATTAAGTAACTTGCGGTGGTCTAAACTACTGATAATTAGTCCCTCTAGGGACCTAACTTGGCTTTAAGCTACATGGGTTTGACCTTCGGCAAAAATGCGCGAACTTAAGTCAACCACAGCACAGCTATAAAAACAGCCTGTATAACCCATGATGACGCGAAATCGGAAACGTCGTCAGTCAAGTCTTTCTCGCAAAACTAAAAAAGCCTCTCAAGAAAGTACACGTCGCGAAACTCGGTCCCTTTGAATCAAGGCAAAAACAAATGTAACATGTTAGAAATGAAAATCGAATTAGTAGACTATCTTTCTTTTGGTGCTTATTGCAAGGGTTTATTTTGATGAGAACTACAATCTGAGTGTCTTGCCTTCGTTACGCGTAATATATTTTTTTATTACAGTACAGAATACATATAAAGAACACGCGAAAGAATTTACATCAGAAAGAGCGAAAAGTACATCCGGAGCGAGGGTGTCTTGACTCACCGCCTCGAGTGGGAGAAGCAATCGCTTAGATCACTCGGCCAATGAGATCCCAATTAGTAGACTTACAAGGAGAGGTTACGGTCTCGGAAATTCAGATCGGGATGAGATTTGGCAGATTAGTAGTATCCCTTAAGGGTACTCTCAGGGTAAAGTAATAAAGCGCACTAGCCATAAAATTCCGAGAAAACAGCCTTTAAAGATTTACGCGCAACTTATTAACTAGTAGAGATTGTCCGTAACCAAGCGCCCGGCGGTCATGTGGGCAGCGCGCTGGGCTTCCATGCTGTCGATCCGGGTTCAAATCCACTGCGAGTGTTTTTTTTTTTTTTTGTTCATTTATAAAGTAACTGTTACAGCTTTGTACAATTTGAATTGAAGATAATGCGAAATTTTTAAACACGTAAAGCACTTCAATAGAGAAAATGGAGATAAATTAAATCGATACAAGTTAAAATTTGAATTACAACGGCTACAAAATTACTGTGGAGCTTAATTTATAGATGATTTTTAACAATATAGTTGTTATTTATATACATACACCAGAATGATATTTATCATAAAAACATGGAAAACAAAAACTGTTTTGATATCTCGCACAATTTATAAAGGAAGATTGCTTACAGGATCAACTTTTTTGTGAAAGAGTCGTTGGAAAACATACTTCATTTACATTCAGGAAAATTTCTCTTTTGTCAGAATGTTTAGAAGTATACCAGGTATATCGAATCATTTTATCAAAAATTGGCGATGACAGTTGATGGACAATTGATTGTATTTTTATGCAGTCTTCACGGGCATTTATTTCTCTATTATTTTCAACGAGAAACGCGCAATTATGTATATTTTTTACTAAATTCTTTACCTGTCTATAAAAATAGACGTCGCAAGGTTGAACAAGTGGAGTACATTTTGGTGGAATCCCTTTAACTGAAAAGTTGGAGATTTTTCATCATCCTGGAAAATTTGGTCGTATAGTTCAGGTTTTGTTTGTCCTCCCGAAGAGTCGATAATCAATAGAAATTCTTCCTTTCCCACATAAAACTTCAAGCAAACGGTTTAAAAATTCGATGTATAGTCTTGTCGTTACCTTTCCTGATTTCGAAGATGTTAATCTGACATTTTTATATTTTTGTTAGTATTTATCAATTGTTTTTTGAATTCGGGGGCCAAAAATACCAGTTGCTTTTTGTAAAAAAACAAATACAAAGGGCAGAACTTTTCCAGACAGGGTAAAAGAATATTGAGCTGTATATGAATGCATTGCTCTATTCATGTCGTGCCTTTTGACGAAAATAGTTTTACTTCCCTTTCGAGCCAAAGTCCTGTTGTACGCCGACTGATACTGACATCCTGGAAAAAGGAAATGGGAATTAAAATATTTTGTCAAAATCAGGCGCGGATCCAGAGAGAGGGTTGTGGGGGGGGTCATGACCCATCTTTTAAATGACCAAATAAAGAATAAAATTGCATTTTTGGGACATATTTTGAAAAAAAATTTCCCATTTCGCACAAAAATTACCCTTTTACCCCTCCCTTTCCGAAAATGACCTCCTCCTAAACCAGAAGCTGGATCCGCCCTTGGTCTGAAGATTGTAAAATAAGTTTTTAATTACTTACCAGTTTGGTCAGCATTGATAACATAATCGTTTTTGAAATTCGGTATCAACTTTAATGTCTGGATTACAAAAGTGTCTGCAGAAGCCAAAGTTTCTTCGATCGTCGCAGTTTCTCTTTTTGAAACAAATTTTGTGACTTTTCGCTGACGAATGGCATGCTTCCTTTTGAAATTTTTTTACCCAACTGTCAGATGTTTTAAATTCAAAATCTGTAAACTGTCGTGCTGCTGCTAAAGACCACTGTTGCAAGTTCCGAGTAGTAACTTGTTGATAATTCTCTCGAGCTTCTAGAAAACGATCATATGTCCAAGAATTGATTACATCGTATTGATCTAATAGATTTCCTCCATTTTTTATTTCTTTCTCCCATTGCGATAAATATTCATTTTTTTTAACCTTTTTTTTGTAAGGTTTGTAGATTCCATGAGGGGTGAGCCGTTGCTATGTTCACAACTTTAATTTTGTAATCCAAAGGAAGATGCTCTACCTCTCTTCTTTTTTTCTCTTTTGGTTCGTATTCAGCTGATGAGCTTTGAATTTCGACTTGCTCAAAAGGTTCCTCCTCACAGTTTTCATTTTCATGAGCAAGTTCGTCATCAGTTACAAATATTTTTTTAACCAGCATATCCATAGTACGTTCATAAATTTCATCGCCCATTAACACTGCTTCATGAGAAATTGAACTTGATGATTCTGCTGCAATCAAATGGTTTTCAGTAAGCAAGCTCTCGTAATAAACGACCGCATCTTTTAATCTCTGCTTCAACAATTCCTTGTGCAATGAATTTTGATCCATTTTGCCAACAGATTTTATTTGTTTCAGGATTACTTCAATAACCGACCATTTCGATTCACAATATTTTAAAAACTGAAATCCTTTTTCACGGTATAGAATGTTCCAGTCTAATATACAGTACAGACGATAAATAAATTTAATGATGAAAACAAATATGAACATTGCAAACAATAATAGATGGAAAATAAAGAGTTGAATATTCAATGAAAAATACAGCAGACGATAAATTTACAAATAACAGAATCAAGGAGCAAAACCATTGCTCGTTAAGTACGGTTAGGTTTTTTTAAAATTTGACTACCTGCTTATATGCAATACAACAACATTCTTACTCATCCACAAAGAAACTGATTATGTTTTTATTGCAAAAATCATTTACTTCGTCAAAGTTTATAATATCTAAAAATGTGTAATTACTTGTTTGTGAGAATAGTAAATAGAGTTTTGCAAACTGCAAAAAGCGGTAATAGTCACTTTATAAATGAACAAAAATGAAAAAACTCGCAGTGGATTTGAACCCGGATTGACCGCATGGAACCCCAGCGCGCTGCCCACATGACCACCGAGCGCTTGTTTACGAACAATCTCTACTAGTTAATAAGTTGCGCGTAAATCTTTAAAGGCTGTTTTCTCGGAATTTTATGGCTAGTGCGCTTTATTACTTTACCCTGAGAGTACCCTTAAGGGATACTACTAATATGCCAAATCTCATCCCGATCTGAATTTCCGAGACCGTAACCTCTCCTTGTTAGTAAACAAAAAATTTCAGGCAGCGAAAACTACCTGTGACGCACGCTACCTGCGTGCGACACAGGGTGCAACACCCAACGTGCGCCGATCCCAAACTGACAAAATATGGCAACTGGTTGTTGATATGGTGAATTTTGATTACTGTCATGTGTTTAGTGACACTCCCAAGGTTAAGACAAATCGATTGACGTAAGAATTACCAGAACTGGCAAAGGTGTTTAGCCTGCAGAACGTCACATGGGAACAAACATACATACATAGACATATAAACAAATTACCCTCCTTTGCGTCGCGCACGCATAGTCAGGAAAAAATTCAGGCAGCGAAAACTACCTTCATTAGTCGCACGCAGGTAGCGTGCGACACAGTGTGCGACACCCAGCGTCGCCGAACCCAAACTGGCAAAATGGCAACTGGTTTTTGAAATGGTACTTTTGATTATTGTCATGTGTTTAGTGACACTCCCAAGGTTGAGACAAATCGATTGACGTAAGAATTACTAAAATTGGCCAACTTGTTTAGCCTGTAGAACGCCACATAGAAACGGACATACATACATAGACTGATAAACACATTACTCTCCTTTGCGACGCGCACACACAGTCGGGTAAAAATGAATGCGCACCGAATATTTTTTTTTTTTTTTTTAAATATTAAACATTGTCAAATTATTTTAAAAAAATGGACAGATACTATGTTTTTTAAGCATGCTCTTTCAGAAAAAAATACTTTTAAAATTTCGGAAACGATCCCATTCTAACTAATTTTGGTCCTATGGAATCCAAAACTCGTTTCTTCAAATATCTGATGTACTCTTTTCTGCAGTTACTGTGTTTCATCGTCCCACAGCAGTATACAACTCAGCGGTACCCGAATCCTGACCCCGCCTACTTTCTGAAGTTGCCCACGTGCTTTGGTTCATTTGAGCTGTCGCTTATCGGAGCTGTGTATCATCTTAGTTCGCAGCTTTTTATGGTGTGCCTAACTAATTATCCCTGGATTGAAAGGTGGGTATGTCATTTTTAAACTTTAAAATTTTCACATTTATCTTTTCGTTTTAAATGTCTGCTTTACGTGAACTCAAAAAAAAAAAAAAAAATCTTCAGAATGTTTTTACTCACATTTGGTCTATAGTAGTTGGTGTTAGTTAATTCTTCATACGATGAACTGCAAAACCAATGGAAGAACGAAATACTAGTTTTGTGAAGATAAATGTGTACTGTGCATGTTTAAAGTGACTAGAATTTTCAAACTAAAACTCGGGAAACATCTCTGAGAAGAGGGGGGGGGGAGGGATGTACTAAAAAAAAACTGAATTCTTAGCATTTAGGTAACCGGGGGGGGGGGTCAATAGACCTCCCTTCTGGATTTTAAAACTTAATGTAATTACAGTGAAGCACCGCTTATACGTTTCTCTTTTATACGTTTTTATCAAGTATACGTTTTTTAAAATTGGTCCCTGCAAAGTCTAATACACATTAACCTACACCTATTATGCGTTTTTTCGTTTGTACGCTTTTTTTATATAGTCCCTTCAAAAACGTATAAACGGTGCTTCACTGTATAAATCTTTGCTTGCATTTTGATGCTCTTCTCTATTAAATGTATTCATTTTATATCCTTTGCCCCCCCCCCCCTCTTGAAAACTTTGAAATCACAGGCTTGGTTTGCATATATCGCTTCTTTGGTAGACGGGTGTCACAATACGAAATTTTTAACTATCCTTTTTTCTCGTTTAAAGGACTTCAAATGACGTAATCTTCTTTGGAAAAAAATGAGATTTTTTGTTCTAATATTAACCAATGGAGAGCACAGCCAATTTACTTTTCTTCCAGTAAATATCCTGTAGTTAAACTTCAAACGCTTCTCCTGTAAAATTTCATTTCTTCGTATTGTGGTATTCTTCCAAATAAGCGATATATCTTTACAAGGGCGCCCATATGCAAAATTGCAAAGGGGGGGGGACTCAGATAAATTCCCCATGGGTTAGGAGGGTATTTTCTCCATGGAAACCGATTTCAGGACAGATTAGAGTCATTAAAATATTTCATTTTTAATAACTTATTCATTAAAGGCTGGAGAATAAATGTTTTTACATTTTTGCAAAGAAAAAAGTACCAAAAGCGAGGAAGTTCTAATTTCAAAGGAGGGGGGGGGGCTCGAGCCCCCATTGCCCCCCTATATGGGCGCCCTTGTATCTTTACTCTTTACATCTGTTTTACATGTACTTAAAAAAATGTCTTTCTTCAGAACGTTTATTTACAGTTAATCTAACTAGTGGTTGGATTTAGTTAATTCTTCATATGATAAATTGTAAACGGAAAATTATGACGAACGAGGTACCAGTTTTGTGAAGCTAAATATGAACAATGATACTTAATGTGACCAGAACTTTCAAACTAAAATTCAGGACATTCACTGACAGGAGGGGGGGGGGGTCTTTTTTTATTTTGTGAAATTAATAATTATTTTATGAGAAAGACAATTGTTCTTAAACATGAAGCTAATAAATGAGAAATAACCAGATGGGGAGCAACAGTATGGGAAATTGCAGATGTACCTATAAACAACTTATTGTTAGTTGAAATGTATGGGTGTCAATGAAATTCGCTTACAACAAATTTATATCTAAAAAGGTATCAGTCATATTTACTGTTGTAATAAATTTGCGTTTAGAAATTTTCATTTCCTGGAAAAATTTTAAAAATTCCTTGAGCTAATAAGAAAAGGTCACTTTTGTTAAAAGAAGGTTTAGTTAATTTTACCATGAATTCCGTCGAGAGCGACAAAAAGTTTAGTTTGTTTATATTTTCCTCTATTTGGTAGAACTTTAACGGAAAAGCGATACATTCTGGCTAGGCTTGCCAGATTTCTGAAATGTTCAACCGGGACAACAGAATGCTCCCCCCCCCCCCAACAGCTTCGCAGGAATTCAAGAGGCTGGTTTTTCAGAGTGGTTTATCGGGTAGTTAATAATAAATTACACAAGCATATTGTTTTAAACATTTTACTTGGAACATTGTGATATTTGTAAGGTACTAAGAACGAAGAAACAGTTGAAATGAATAAAAATCTAGCCAGAAACAGCTTATTCATCTTCATTTTACTTCAGTTTTGAAGTTTATTCCAATTCGATGTCAAGTGTAGAGAGTAGCATAATTACTACATGAAGCTTCCAAGTATTCAAAGCTTTAGAAAGTGATGAGAAATGAGAGGAACTATACTCTAAAGCGTGCCATTTACGTTTGTTAAATTCTGAACCTCCCCCCCCCTAAAAAAATCCTTTCCCCAAAATCTGCAAGAAACCTTTGTTGTTTGAAAGTACATCAGTTTTACGTCAGTTGATTTTTTTTTTTGGGGGGGGGGGGGGAGGGGGTGCGAGGTATTTTCCTCATTTGGGGGGGGGTCTTTAAGATATTTAAGGGTGCCCTTGCTCTTAGGGAGGTGGGCAACCCTGCATATAGAAATTTCGTATTTAGACTTCAAGCACAACTGTGCAGTATAAAGGGATGCCTAAAATCATTATTCAAGAAGGATACTTAATTTTTTTTTAAATTAAGAGGCCTGCAATGGTAGACATCTAGCATCTTAAATTTCATTTAAGATTTGGATCAGCGTTCCAAAACAGACAGAACTATTAGTGCCAATGCGTAGCTGTGAAATAACGAAGCCAAATTTTGTCTAACGGTAAAAGAACAATTATCATGAAATAATTTTGTTCGATTTATCTTTGAGAGTTATATTCATTTCAGTTCAAAGTTTTTTCAATGTATTACTAGGATAATACCTTACACATTCCCCGATGATATAGTTACGGAACTAATTTATAATAAGCAAAAGTACTATCTATATAATGGTGAAATAGATATGAAAGTAGGTTTGTTTTTATAACATTCAGGAGATTAGTTTGTAGCACAACTACTCTTTGTATCAAGTGATGCATGAAATGATTTAAGAATGATAATCGTACTGTAACTCAAATAAATGCAAAGAAAACTGATTAAAATTACAATCAGGTGAACTTTTAAAAGTTTTTTTGTATTCTGCTACAAATGACTTTAAAAATACGCAAATTTTTATTCAAACGTTCAGGCACCAAATAAGATTCAATTACTGCCTCTGACTATTTGAGCAACTGTTTTAAGTTTAAAACTCTCTTGGTATCGTTTAGATTTTCATGTATGGGTGGTACAAATTTATGAACATAAATCAAAATAAATTAGGATTAATATTTATGTAAGTGCTCAAATGTTTATCGATGTAAGCAAAACAAATATCAATAACTTGCATGATTATGTTATTGGTCCAGCAGTGAATTGAGAGATTTTAGAAGCGTTGTTGAAAGTGACTAACTTACCTATTTACTTTAAACATACAATACACTTACAAAAACTTAGTTTTCAAACTCAAACCTTTCCTCCATACGTAGTCTGGAGGTCCGTAGAATGTATCGCTGTGAGCATTTGGAATTTTGGAAAGTATTTACTGTTACTGCAGGAGTTTCCAAATTGGGTGCCGTAGAAAAAGACGAGAGGGGGGGGGGCACGAAGGATTCGTGGTGTCAATACACTGTGTGTAAAATTGCACGTTAGCTTTTTTCTAGCAAAACGTCTTTACATGACGATTAAATAATAAAATAACTTTAGAATTCTGTTGTGTAAGATTTTAATGTTTGGTTTGCAGTTGAACGTGAGTCAATTGGTTTTTAAAACTTTTGAATCATCAACATTTTTTACAGTTTTGTAAATGGCTATCATTACCAAATATTGTATTGCTAATTCGTAATTCCTGACACAATTATTAATAACTCTGTAACAGTTACCGTGAAAGACCGAAAGTGGAAAATGTCGAATTTCTCCGGTGATTCACCGAAAGTATTATGGTTTTTGCCGATATATTTGGCATGTGAATGTTGATCTTCACCAGCTAATATCGACACTTACCAGATTTTGGACATTCACAGAACTTAAAATACACTAGAGGTAGGCTGGGTACCGTGAGAAATTTTCAATTTTTCAAGGGGTGCCACAAATTGGAAATTTGGGAACCACTGCGTTACAGCATGTCTATAAGAACTCGTTCAATTTCTTCGGAGTTTTCAACACAGTTCAAGCGTTTGGTATCAGACTAGGTTGAAAAGTCGATTTTCGACCAAAATTCACTTTTCCTCAAAATAGTTTTATTCAACAGCCCCATTCTTTAAGATCATAAACCTTTTTGATTTTTAATCGACGCGAATTAGAATTCGCATTATAAGCATTTTAATACTAAATGTCTGCAGTATAACACGTGTTAATTCTAATCTTTACTTACGTTTTTTGAAGAATGCAATTTTTGCTCGATACTGGCTACGGAAAACATGATTTTGCAAATTCTATTCAGTATTGAAGCATGAAATGTGGCATGCCTGTCTTGTAAGTACTTGTGAGTGGAATAGACCGCAGATTATGTAAATGATGAAATATTTTTTGATTTATAGCTTTTTACCCAAAAAAGATGATTAGTTTTCGAGAAATTTCTGGACAAAGTCACGTAATTTGTCAAACCTTAAAATTCTTGAAATATTTCTTAACCTGCGGTCTGTTTCATGCGTAGCATTTATACATGTGAAATAAAACCTGAGCAAATAGTTTATACCTAGATATTTTTATTAATACTGTAACGGATTCGGTGCGACTTCCACTTTCTTGAAATGAAGACACAGTTCTTGATAAAAACACAGGAAATTTATTTACACTATGTACAGGAAAGATCGTCAACAACTGCTAAATTATTCATCAGCAATTAAGCAATTATCACACAACACCGTAAACTCAACGTTTACACACGTATTTACTTCCAAATACGAAAACAACACAGCGAAATGCCTCGCTATAAACAGAGCAAAATGCTATCAGTTCGAAATCTGAATCGAAACTAAACTGTTTATCCATCGCTAACGGCTTAAATACACCGAAAAGAATTTTCTCAAATATTCCACACGCTTCTCGAAATGCGTTGACCGTTATCAAATTTTATCAATGAACAAAAAGGGAATAGGGGTCGTATATTTTAGCCATATGAAAAAGGGGTTGTATATTCATTACGGGAAACTATTTACAGGTTACGTTACTACAATAATTACTATTTACAGGATTTGTAACATTGCCCCCTTCCTAAGGACTGCACGTCCCGGGCAGTACAATCCCCAGAAAGGGTGCCCAACTTCTATCACATGTTCACAAATATACACATTAATTAATAACTAACAGATACAGAAAATACAATAATAACAAGAAATATTACTAAACATTAAAAGCAAAAATTATCTACAACTTTTATGTTATCAACCCTGGTTGTTTACGTAATACTCATGAACTATGGCCATAGTATGGGGCTAACCGATTATAATGTACAACCCTAGGTTTTGCATTAGGTGATTTCTGGATCCTCACTACGACGTCATTTAGTCGGTTAAGGGTGCTCTTCACTGAGAGTCTGAAAGCTTCGGATCCAATGCTAACCTACGGGGAAAGTTAAAGGTTATTTTACAATATTCCTTTGAAGTTTTCGGGTCAATTTTTTTTCTGAGTATTTTTCAAGCCTATGTCTGTGTATATTAGTTTTTACTTTTTTGATACGTCCATTCTTCGATTTTTTAAAATTCGAGAAAAAATGAATTTCTTCGAAAACGAGGTACTGTTGGACCTTTCGCTCTGTAAAAAAGCTGCAAATCGTGCTATCGAAATTTTAAGAACGCCCCAACACGCAAAATATTTCCAGCTCTCTTTTGAGACTAAGTTTGAAATGATGCGACCATTTCTAAAAAAATATCGGAGTTCCAACCATCTGAAATATTTTCGAAAAAGCTCAATTTCTCTACTAAGCCACGCCCTTCACTGGTCCCTCCTTCCTTGAGGGGAAAAACCGGGTGAGGTGTATAAGATTTACGATCATTAGCGCAAACGACCGTTTCCATTTACTACTCCCCTCTTTTCCGGAGGCATTTTTCAATGAAGGAATGAATGAGTGCTTTTGAAAGTGAATCCACATGCTTGGAAACATCTTCACGATTTGATTTGTGTTTAGAAAGGATATAGTTTTTAAAGAGTGCTTCTGGAGATAATTCTTGTGAATTCTTGTGCTAAATGACCTCCTGAATCCAAATATGACCACCTTTTCCCATTCACACGTCCCGTTTTTTTTGGAAATGTCGCCCGCAATTTTTTTCAGTTTTTGAGTTTCATAGCCATTATTTTTATTTGGAGGGGAAGTTATCGTTATATTATACATTAATACTTTTCTGAGGGGCTAGAGAGGTGCTACGTTTGTACGCAAGAACATATGAAGGAAATTGGTTAACTCATGGGGGGTATTACCACTTATTATATTTTTAAAATCATCAAAATCCATCCTTTTTTCTAGGGGTTTGTTTTACAATTTTTTCGCTTATTTTTTGGCATGAAACCAGAGTATAGGACTCACACCTATAAACCCTATATCCGAAAAAAAAAAATTTCACGTTGTAAATTTAAAAAAAAGGAAGTATCGCATTTTGCGTAAAGTTGCATCGCAGACCTTCAGTGAAGAACCTTTTCGTGTTATTCAAATTCATTCACGGATATAATTAAGATTAAAATTATCTTAAGTAGGCTTATAATATAGCATTAATGAATATTTCTATTTCTGGGGATGCACTACCCCCATTACTTTTCACAACATCAAGAAGGCATAAACAATGGAGCTGGTGCATCCAAAGAAAGATAAATATGTATATTAATGCTACTTTATAAGCAAATTTAAGGATGCTTTTCACTGAGAGTCTGAAAGCCTACGGATCCAATGTTAACCTGCGGGGAAAGTTGGATGAAGATTTTACAAATTCCTTTGAAGTTTTCATGTAAATTTTTTTCCGAGTATTTTTCAAGCCTCTATCTGTGTCGTGTACTTTTTCCTTTTTTGAAATATCCATTCTTTGATTGTTTAAAATTCGAGAAAAAATGAATTTCGTTGAAAGAGGTGGTAGGTACTGTTTGATATTTTGCTCCATAAAAAATCTGGCAAAATATTTCCAGCACTCTTTTGAGACTTTGTTCGAAATAAAGCGACCATTTCTTAAAAAAAAAAAAAAAAAAAAAAAAAAACCCCGAGTCCAAAACCGTATTCTAGATACTTACTAGATATTTGGATTCTATTTTTGTCTATATTATACTATGTTACTACAAATGTAAACGCATAAAATGCTTTCCACAGCTCAACAAACATTTTTGAAAATAATTTCTCGAGCCAAACTCGTAAAAAATTCTTTACAAGGTATGTACACATTGATCATGTAATTCATAATACAGTGAAATCCAGTAACAATGAACTTCAAAATCGGGACTGAAAACTTATTTGGTTGAAACGGGTACTTCGTTATACTGATATACGTTGTAACAGGATTTCACTGAATTTTTCTTTTGAAGACTTTCTAAGGAGAAAAATGATACATACCTGCATTTCTTTAAAGCATGAATGAGTATAAAAAAATTGTTTTAAAGCAGGGTTGGGTTCCCAGGGTCGTGACCCCAAATGGGGTCGTGTAGCGTTTCTTCTTCGGTCGAAACATTATTCCTACCACAGTATAGTTGGGGGTGGATCGAATCTAACATAGCAGTTTTGTAATGTAGGATCTAACGTAGCTTTCACAATGTTGCCAGGTTAGGTCCACACCTTGCGATACTTTACTGACATGTAGGCTACGTGATCACAGGTCCTTTACTTAGTCAAAAAAGGGTCGCAACGTGCAAAAGATTGGGAACCACTGGTTTAAATTTACAGATAATTAGAGAACTGATGGGGGAAGGGGGAGAACACTGACCATTTTGTTTTTAACTGGATGAATACACCATGTTCTAAGAATCTTTCGGTAGTCGTGTTACACTGAAATTTTCATAAGCTCAGACAAATAATTTGTCTGACGTCTAAAACATTTCCCCGAAACCTAAGGTTTTTCAATTTTAGCCGATCTTTATCAATATATATTTGTGTGTATGCACTGTGCAGTCGCGTCTGTTCATAGTGAAGTCTAAGGAACCGAATAACAATTTCGTATATAGCCTCAATTTCGCTATAAAAAGGTAAACAACAAGAAGGAAACTGAACCATAAATACGATATATACGGCTTGAATATTAGTAGGAAAAACCAAATTTCTAGTTGAATTTTAATTCAAAGTGTCAAAGGTCAAAGTTTTTTAATATCCTGGATAAAAAAACAAATACATAGCCACAAGTTTTCAATCAAGCAATGCATTTTCTACACTTATAATTTACATCTTTTACTTGTGCTTTTAAGACGTTGTTTTTGACTTTTATCTATTTCTTGCACAAAGCTCATGCTTTTTGAAGTGCATATTTTATTTACAATTTACACATTTAAAAATTGAAGCTATTTTGGAACACCCGATTTAAAATGGTGTTAAAGCTTCATTGAAACATTATCATTATTTAATATTATTCATAAATGGGGGGAAAAAATTCAAAAAAAAAAATTAATATTAAACAGAAAAGAAAGAAACATTTAGCATCCAGCCCATAGCTTCCATTTGAATTTTGACGTCTTGAATTTAAATTATGTTTTTCACAATCACGAATTGTGGTAGAACCCTACTCGTTGGGTTTCTTATTTCTACAAATGGTTCCTATCAGAATTATATTTGTAAAAGTCATGATTTGAATACAAGACGTCTACATTCAAATGAATTCCAGGGGCTGGATGCTGGACGTTGTTGACTGAATGCTGTTTTTGTCTGAAAAGTATTGTGTAAAATCGAGAGGGTCGGGAATAAGTAAAATTGATGGCGGGGACATGAACTTCACCGCCCAGGAGGAGGGACATGCTCGCGAAGACACGTGGAACAGACGAGTTTGCATTAAAAGAATAGAAAATTAAAGTCGAAAGAACATCAACTACGGACAAGTGAAAACAATAACCAACTGTGGTCGCTCAAAAAAAGAATATATTTGGTCTTGGTCAAGCAATAAGGTATTCGAGGGCGAATGATTGGTATTAGTCTCACGCAACTTTGCGCACATCTCTCAACTTTTGTTGATTTTAAATGTTAACATTTATTGACATAGAAATTACACTATTTTAATGTAAAAACGTGCAAATTAAATTACACTTGTTTCGGGGTTATTAAGAACATCTTTATCAATAGAGATAGATACATGTGTTTCTGCCTTTTACATCATTCAAAAAGTTTTTATTGGGCCTGACAGATTTCTCTTCCACGTTCTGGAGTTATTTGAGTTACCCTAATTTTGCTAACAGTTTAAAATTTCTCCGGGAAGTCGAGAAGAGATCAAAAAAAAAAAGAAAAAAAAAGAAAAATTAGAAAAATTAGAGCAATAAATGTTAGTACACTCAACAATTTATAAATTATGCTTCATGAATACTTTTATACAAAAAGAGAAAAATTAAATTGAAATATTTTTAAAATTTAAAGGATAGTATACTAATGTGTGTGATTTGCAAATGTGGAATTATATTTTCAATTCTGATATTTTTTTCTGAATATAAATTACGTATGTAAGACATTGTTCACATTCTTACAAGCAAACAATTGACGTAAATAGGGAATATTCCACGTAATTGTTACGATTGTTTGATTGATTGCAATAGTTTGCATCAATGAAAGCTTGATTGAGTGCAGCTATCAAGTTTAGGACTTCGTTTGCACGAAGCTGTCAACATTGTCTGGTAATAAAGAGGTTTCATTTAATTTCGAAATGCGAGCATGAATGAATTTTCTGAAAATTATGCTTTTAGCCGTTGCTTTTCTCACCATAGTATCCGCAGAAAGGAAAGCATTTCTGATTATGTTTATTGTTATTATTACTATTTTGAATCGCAGAAAGCAATGCATAACTAATGTAACCAAAAATTGAAAACCGTTAGGAAAAAAAAAGACCTGAGAAGAAAAAAAAAATCAAAAGTTTTAAAAAGTTATTCTATTCCTCCTAACATTTTGCATTTGAATAAGTCGAAGTACATTGTTCCAAGTGTACTGCAAGTAAACTGCAGCTTGTATTTTTAATTTAAGTACATTATTGCAAGTAATTCCCTGTTGCTCGTGTAATTCCACCCACGAAATGTATTTTCAAATGTTCTCAAACATCATATAACTGCTGCTTCGAAAATACACTTCAATAAAAGACTTACCAACTACTTATTATTATAGCCTGTTGCACTTTTCGTCTAATGCGTAAAATATTATTATTATTATTATTATTATTATTATTTTTGAAAAAGAATTTCAATTTTAAGAAGTATATTAATCATTTAGTCTTGTGTATGCTGCTCTAGTCACCATGCTGATTATCTATGTTTTTGCGGGATGATTTGTTTACTGATAGTAAACAAATGCAGCCCTGCGCATGATGAATCACCAGAAAAATATAAATAAATATCTAAAACAGTAATTGATTAATTAACAAAAATGTCAGTTCAGCGTTGCATATCCTCCATCGAATTGCAGAAGTATTCCTTTTTCGACCATATATATATATATACATATATACTAAAAATAGCGGGATCCCCCCCCCCTCTTTGAAATGTAACCATATCCTAATATGAAATTGTTTTCTGATTACGACATTTCTGCCGTTCTCACAATAATTAAAAATAAAATCAGCATCGTTCCACCTCTTGACTGTAAATATCCGATAACCGATATGTAATCTTCCCTCCTCACCCCTCACCCTTTTTTTCCGGGACTACACCACAGGTTTACACTAAGCTTATACCTCTTGTTATATATATATATATATATATATATATATATATATATATATATATATATATATATATATATATATATATATATATAATCATATCCTAACGCAAAAAATTGCATTCTTTAATTAAACATCAGACAAGAAACTAATTAGCTTTATGAACGAAATAAGATTCGGACGTGGCAATTGAAAACATCGTTTAAAAAAAAAAAAAAAATAAGACAATCGTTTTTCCTGTTCAATTTATGATAAATTTTCTTTTCATTCATAAATTTTTCATGAATATAAAATCTGGGAACGCATATCCAAAAAAAAAGAAATTTGTTTCAAAAATTACGGCAGACCCTTTGGTACTGACTTTATTTTCTGTTCTGTTCAACCTTCGCATCGGTACTGTTCAAGTGGGGTTTCGGCCGCCAGCTAATTTCCTTGATTGCTCTTCACGACGGGGGTCATTTAGGGGTTTCTTTCCCTCCAGAACAATGACAGCTGTGACAGGTCACGTGTTCCTGCCTTACATCGATTACCGTCCACTCCATTGGCTGTTGAAGTGTCAATCACTTGATTCAGGTTCACGCCCATCGTTCAAGGAAGAAAGTCATTTACACCCTAACTTCAAAGTTTTCCCTCACTGAAGAGCAGCCTTAAGGACTTTGTAGGGTCCATCCCAATGCGACTGCAATTTGGGTGACAGACCTTTCCGTCGGATGGGATTCCATAACCAAACCTTGTCGCCTTCGTTGAATTCATGTCCAGTAGACCTTGTGTCGTATCGGGTCTTCATCTTCTCCGCCGCGATGTTGATTCGCTCTCGTGCGAAGTTATGAACGTCTTCCAACCGGGCCTGGAGATCCTGGATGTACTCCTCAGGCGATGCAGGCGCATCCGGAGGACGACCGAAGACGAGATCACAAGGTAGCCGAAGCTCTCGTCCGAAGAGCATCTGAGATGGGGCAAATCCGGTAGTCTCGTGGACAGCACTGCGGTAGGCCAGCAGGAACAAAGGTAGCTTCTTGTCCCAATCCTGTTGATTTCTGGATACCATAAGCGAGAGATTATTCAGGATTGTGCGGTTAAATCTCTCCACCATGCCGTCCGATTGTGGGTGTAGTGGTGTTGTCCTAGTTTTCTCAATTCCGAAAATTTGACATAGGCCCTTAAACACAGCAGAGATGAAATTCCTCCCTTGATCGGAATGAATCTGCAAAGGTGTTCCGTATCTCGAGATCCAATGTTGGACTAGAGTCTCTGCTACGGTAGTAGCCTCTTGATCTGGAATGGGATATGCTTCCGGCCATTTGGTGAAGTAGTCGATGGAAACAAGAATGTATTTGTTCCCATCAGCAGTTCTTGGTAGAGGACCCAGGATGTCGATCCCAATTCGTTCGAAAGGAGCTCCAACGTTGTACAGATGTAGCTTCCCTCTGCTTCTCTTCTTCGGTCCTTTACGAGCAGCACAGGCGTCACAAGAATGGCACCACTTCTCCACGTCATCCTTCGCCTTGCTCCAGAAGAAGCGCTCCCGAACTTTATTGAGAGTTTTCAAGACACCAAAATGTCCTCCAGTCGCACTACTATGTATTTCTTTCAGAACATCTGAAATCCTTGATCGGGGAAGTAGTAACTGCCACCTAGATGTTTTGCCGTCGTCAGATTCCCATTTTCGGTGTAGCACGCCGTTCTGTAAATGGAGTGAGTTCCATAAAGCCCAGTATCTTTTTGTTGCAGGACTGAAGATGGAAACGTCCTGCCAGCTAGGTCGCCGACTGTCCCTTTCCATGAATTCCAAAATTGGTTTTATGTCGGGGTCTTCAAGTTGATCTTTTCGAACTTGGTCATCACTCCATGGATCAGGTTCTGATGATGTTGGAGTCACTGTCACCTGATAGGCGGTAGGGCTAGTCGTTCCATACTGTTTCTCGATTCGGGAACAATAGTGGCAGTTCTCAGGACAGGGTCTCCTTGATAAAGCGTCAGCATTACCGTGAGATAACCCTTTTCGATGCTTGATCTCCATGTCATATTCCTGGAGCCGCTGTATCCATCTGGCTATCTGGCCTTCCGGATTTTTGAAGTGCAAAAGCCAAGTTAATGAGGCATGATCTGTCCGAAGCAGAAATTTTCGGCCGTAGAGGTAATGATGGAAGTGTTCTACAGCTTTCACTATGGCCAGTAACTCCTTTCTGGTGACGCAGTAATTTCGCTCTGACTTTGATAAGCATTTGCTCCAGTAAGCGATGACATGTTCATTTCCGTCAATTTCTTGGGATAAAACAGCTCCAATTCCCTCGTTGCTCGCATCAGTGTCCAGGATGAAGGATTTTTCAGGCTGAGGATAGGCGAGGATAGGCGTCGATGTTAAAGCCTCCTTCAGTCGTAGAAATGCATCTTCGCATTCTTTGGACCATTCAAACTTTTGCTTGCTCTCCGTCAGCTTATGCAAAGGTCGTGCAATGTTGGAAAAACCCTTCACAAACTTCCTGTAGTACGTGCAGAGCCCCAGGAAACTTCGCAACTGATGGATGTTTTCGGGACGACTCCAACTCCTGACCGCAGATACCTTCTCTGGATCGGTTTGCACACCTTCAGAAGAGATGATGTGACCAAGGTAGTTCACTTCCCGGCGGAACAAATTACATTTGGACGGGCTTAACTTCAAATTGGCTTCCTTAAGCTTCTGCAGCACCTTCCTAAGATTTGCCAGATGTTCTTCGAAACTGCGTCCCACGATGATGATATCGTCTAAGTAGACCAGACAGGATTCGTAGGAAAGTCCTCTTAACACTGTCTCCATAAGACGCTCGAAAGTAGCTGGTGCATTGCAGAGGCCGAAGGGCATCACTTTAAACTGCCATAAGCCTTGTCCAGTTGTAAACGCTGTCTTCTCTCGGTCATCAGGGTGTATCTCAACCTGCCAGTAGCCGCTCTTCAAGTCCAGGGTCGAAAACCACTTGTGTCCGGAAAGAGTGTCTAAGGTGTCGTCTATCCGTGGAAGAGGGTAACTGTCTTTCTTGGTGATTTCATTCAGTCGTCGGTAATCGACACAAAATCTGGTGGAGCCATCTTTCTTTCGGACTAAGACGATGGGGGAAGCCCAAGGACTGGATGAGGGTTCGATTACATCGTTCTCCTTCATCTCCTTCAGGAGGGTCTCAACCTCTTTCTTCTTGGCGAACGGTAGTCGTCTTGGATGCTGTTTAATAGGGAGGTGTTCTCCAGTGTAGATCCTATGCTGCGTTAAATTCGTCCTGCCCACATCCTCCGATGTAGATGAAA
This sequence comes from Uloborus diversus, assembly GCF_026930045.1. Classification (NCBI taxonomy): domain Eukaryota; kingdom Metazoa; phylum Arthropoda; class Arachnida; order Araneae; family Uloboridae; genus Uloborus; species Uloborus diversus. Next base: position 198,813,574 of record NC_072732.1, on the reverse strand, counting down.
ACAGATGCTTGAAGTCCTCCACCAATTGTTCCGCAGCAGTTCTTTGATCTTTCGATAATGGCGCACTCCCAAGTAACTTCGATGTCAAGGACTCAGAAGACACAGTCTCGGGGGAATTGATTCTTCTAATGATGCAGTTTACTGGAGTACAAGTTGCTAACACTTCACCTTTCCGAATATTCCTTGGCCTTTCACTCACGTTGGCGACTCTTACAGGAATTACATCTTTAGAAAGGTCCACAAGCGTAGATGCTACCAGCACTCCTTTTGGGTTATTGCTTAAGTTGGGGGATTCAATGAGTCCAAATCGAAAACTATTGCGTTCTTCAATGGAGCCGGGTATTAATGATTCTGACCTTGAGGGAATTGATAAATCTGTTTGGGCAATTATTTGATGAGCGGATTTTACATCACTTTCTGCGGGAAAGACGGCTATGTCTTCTCTTATCGAGTGCAGCTCATTAGTCTTGAAGTCGAGGTTGAAGTCATACTTCTTTAAAAAGTCCAATCCGAGAATGAAGGGGTCTGTGATAGCAGCAACGAATGCCGTATGATGGTAAGTGGCATTTCCAAACACAATTTCTAAGTTCACTTTACCTTCAATCTCGATCTTGTCACCTGTCACAGTTTGGAGGGTAACGCAGGGCGGCGTCCATAGAATGTTGAGTCCAAATTGACGAGCCACATCTGCTCTAATGATTGTAACATTGGCTCCAGTGTCAATAATCAGTTCGCAGGGAAACCCGTTTACATATGCGTAAACAAACAGTCCATTACTGCCGCCACTCGTCGATGAAATCTGGAAAACTTTAAGATGGGGCTCATTCCAATTTGGCGACCTCCGCCCCGCGAGATTGCCATGGCTTAGTTTTCCTGGACCTGCGAGGGAGAGGTGCTCTTCCCTCTGGTTTCTTGACGAGCTTCACAGTTTCTTCGTAAGTGACCCTCGCCACCACATTTCCAGCACTTAAGTGATTGTCCATTATGGTCCTTGGGAGCCGAATTCCTTTTGAGGATTCCTGCAATTTCTTTTATTTGCTTTTCCAGATCAGCAAAACGTGACGAAACCGGATCAGGCTCATCAGTTTTCACGCCGCGGATTGAATGGCGATCCTTGCGGGTTGCTTGCTGGGCGGCCTCCAACTTCATCGCATACACAACAGCAGAACTCAGGTCTTTGACATCCGCCATCCGTAGAGCTTTCTGGATTTCCGGATCTCGAACCCCGTCGATGTAGTAGTTGAGTGCCAGGTTGTCTCGAACATCCGCAGGACAGTCACAAAAAGCAAGATGCGACAATCTCTCGACGTCCGCCGCTAGCTCTTGCAGGGTTTCCCCGGTTTTCTGGAAACGGGACTTCAACTGGAGTCGGCTGAAATCTTTCTGGCACTTCTCACCGAAGCGAAGCTCCAACGCAGATGTGAGGGCGGCGAAATCCAGGCGCTGGCCGTCCGGAATGGTCTGAAGAATGTCCGCTGCGTCACCTCTCAGGGATGCTGCAAGATGGCAGGCCTTGGTAGCAGAGTCCCATCCGTTCGCTTCCGCCACTATCATGAACTGAGTTTTGTAAACCTGCCACGAAGTTTTCCCATCAAATGTGGCAAGTTTAATGGACGGTCGAGCAACCGATGTGGGAGCGCCAAACTGTACAGAGCTGCTTTCCGCGGTCGCCAATCTCCTTTCCACGTCCTTAAAGATCTCTCTTTAAGTAGATGAAATCTTCTATCTTCTTCTTCAAATTTATTTTCTACAGCATTGAATCGGCTTTCAACGGTATCAAATTTTTCTTCAATAGCATCAACTCGATGCTCTATGTCGTTAAATTTATTTTCCATCACAGTCTTTACCGAAATAAGGTCGTTTTTAATTTCTTCTTGGTTAGACGTTAAGTCCTTTTTCAGCACCGTTAAATCGCTTTTTAACTGGTCTTGATTTGCCAACATACTTGCAGTCAAATCACTTTTTAATTGGTCTTGATTAGCCGCCAATTCATTTTTAACAGAGTTGATTGCATCAAGCAGTTGTTTTAATTGTTCATCCATTGCGCGAGTAATCACCATAAAATTAAAGTCCAAATTCAAAAAGTTTTTATGAAAAAAATGTCCAAAGTCACACTTACTGCAAGAAAGTCCTGAAGTAGCCCCACGTTGGGCGCCAATTGTAACGGATTCGGTGCGACTTCCACTTTCTTGAAATGAAGACACAGTTCTTGATAAAAACACAGGAAATTTATTTACACTATGTACAGGAAAGATCGTCAACAACTGCTAAATTATTCATCAGCAATTAAGCAATTATCACACAACACCGTAAACTCAACGTTTACACACGTATTTACTTCCAAATACGAAAACAACACAGCGAAATGCCTCGCTATAAACAGAGCAAAATGCTATCAGTTCGAAATCTGAATCGAAACTAAACTGTTTATCCATCGCTAACGGCTTAAATACACCGAAAAGAATTTTCTCAAATATTCCACACGCTTCTCGAAATGCGTTGACCGTTATCAAATTTTATCAATGAACAAAAAGGGAATAGGGGTCGTATATTTTAGCCATATGAAAAAGGGGTTGTATATTCATTACGGGAAACTATTTACAGGTTACGTTACTACAATAATTACTATTTACAGGATTTGTAACAATACAATGTTTCTCCTAGCAGGTAATTTTCAGTCATTTTTGCCGAAAAATCACCCATTTAAAAACTTTTATTGATATTATGGTTTATTTTTAAGCAAGATACATGTTTTAAGATCTTTCTGCTTCTAAAAAGCCATTAATGTTATTTCATAATAGCGTTTAAAAAAAAAAAAAACTGCTAGGGGCTCTTTCTTCAAGCCGTTAGTTTTGAAAATTTAAAGACTTGAGTTTGAGATCTAAATGTTTGTATGCTTATTGTGTGTTGTGGCGTAGTTAATAGAACTAATCACTCACTGTTTTTGAATCTGTTGAAATTGAACATATTACAGCTAGGATCGAAGAGAGGCCATGTCAACCTAGTCGGAAATTAGCGGCCCTGTATTTGGGTGGGAAGGGGGGGGGGTCCGGTTTGGAATGAGTTATATTTTTTTAGGGTTCAGACAAGAGACAAGTTTAACGACTTTTATAGGGTGAAACGTACGCTGATTACACTGAACAAGGGGCTGCTTTCCTTGGCTGTCGGCGACTTGGATCACTTTCGGACTGTGTATAAATATCACAACAGTTGTTCTAATTTTATTTTATAAACGATCATTCTGGGCCCTTGTTCAGGCAGCAATGGAGTCTTATTCCACGTATAATTAATAATGACCATCGAGGAGTACTGTTAGGAACGTCATATCTATAATGAATCATTCTTAAAATTTATTTTGTTATAAGAACATTTTATTCATGTTCTGTTTTATGTTGAAGGTTTTCACAAATATGGTCAATTAATAAGCCTTCATTGAGAAAAGAATTAACAGAGCAACTATGTCCATGTTATCATCGCGGGGTTGTCTTGCGTTCCTAAAATCAGTGAGGGCATGTGAATTTCTTGTCATAATGTCGAATATAATTAGTAATATCACGTAAAGAGTTGTGTTTTTTAGAACATTTAGAGCTAAGTACTCTTTCTGTACACTTGAAAGTAATTATGCTTTTCAAAATGTTATGCAAATTTTGAGATTTTTTGATACATGGTAGACCAATAAGTGGCGGATCGCACCCCATCATGGGACGCGGGAGCGTCTCGGCCGCCAAGGAAAGCAAACGTCAGCAGCCAACAAAAGCAAATCCACCGATGAAAAAGACGGAAGAAAATAAACGCGACTGAGAACAGTTTACACGACAGAACAAGTTGGGGTTTTCTTAGTTTTTCACCCCTTTATATCTCAGCTTCATGAAGACCTCCGGAGTTTTGGGTATACTCAATCTCTAGTAGCCCCTAACGACGTAAACCAAAATACAATCCCCTGGACCATCAGGGGGAGGCGGAATTTAAGTTAGAAAATCGCTGTTCAAAAGAGTTTTCGCTTTCTTTGACAGGGCTGCAGCCAGGGGCGGCATTTCAGCATTTCATTTGGGGGGTCAAGTTTCTTAAATATGTATTACCACAGTGTGGTCCCAAACACACATTAGCTAACAGGAAGTGGTCATAATATCGGTTTAATATGAATAAAAATTAGTGTTTGGAAACAATTAAAACTTTGATTCACTTTCTAATATGTTATCACTAGCTGCGTTGCCCGGTCTACCTTGAAAATAAAAATTGTGTCAAGTGACGTATATTCAACAATCAAGCGTAAAAAATAAATAAAAAAAACAGCATGATTGCATGATTTCCTTTCCAAACAATGACGACAGATATTAAAATACTTTTAAGAAATTAAATCCAGAAAGATGGATTTAAAATGCGTAACCATGGAAACACAAAATAAAATAAGTTTAAGGAATTAAAATGGTTCAAATTTGAATGGAATCGAGATTTCTGAAACTTGATTTTAAAAGGCTTGTAACTTTTTTTCCTTTCGAGATAAAAGCTTATTTTTTCGACCATAGGTCGAGTTAGATCTGGAGTTAAAAAGGTCGCTTTTTCCAATGCTGTCAAAAAGAAAACTGTAGGACAATTCCTTCACTTTTTATTGATTCATTTAATGAAGAAAGTAGTGCCTAAATTTCAGCTAAGCCTAAACAAATTCAAGTTAAAAACGTGAAAAACTCCCGCCTCAATAAAGTTAGAGCATTGGAACAAATTGCGTAGAACGCGGAAAATTCTTCCCTTTCCAACGATATATAATATTACTATTTGCGAGTAATTTTTCACCCCCATATTCGGGAATTTATGTGAAAATTGGGCCTAAATTGGAATAAAAAAAGAACTATTCCTCGAATTGTTTTCGAACTGGTCTGCAAACCTTCTCAGGACTTAAAGGAACAAACTGTGAAAATTTCAGCAAAATCAGGTAGTTCTCGAGTTCTACGAGTTCAAACAAACAGACGCTTCTTGGAGACTTCATTTTATACTATGTAGAGATACAAAACATCTCGATACTAAAGTTTTTATACCTTTTTGGAAAGTTTTAATGCATTACTTTTGGAATTCGGGAGAGCAGGGAATCGTGTTACTAATCTATCAGTGCCCAGTGTCGTGCTGTTTTGCCAGTACAGCTAAATAGAAATGTTTTTTTTTTTTTTTATGCCCATTGTGCTTCGAAAATAATTCTCTAACCTCCTAAAACATTTAAAAAAAAAAAAAAAAACTTTCTCTACTAGCTGAGCTGCTTGGAATAGTTAAAAATTAATTAAATTAACAAAGTTATGTATGAAAACACTTTTTATATCTTGCTTTTCAAAATCACCCAGGCAAATTCAAAAATTGTGAGGGGCTTAGTTTTTACTCATCAAATAATTTAGTCTCATCGGCGCTCTCAGCTTCAATGAGATGTCATATGCCTCCTGCTCTGTTAATCGCTATTGCAGACTGATGAGTCCATAACAAGAACGAAATCGTAGTCTCTGGATATAGTAACGGTCTTTCGGTAGGTGGCTTGTAATTTTCCTGCCTCACGCTAAAAATTTTACTCATAATTGAATCATTTTATTTTTAGTTTTCAAAATCCAATCCAGATAATATATAGAAATCAACCATACAGAAAAATAATTATCATCAAATCTTGTGTTAATTTCATTCAAAACTGAATCTATTACTTTATACAAAATATTTTTAAAAAAAACAGTATTTGACTTCACATCATCATGTGAATTTTTGTCACTTTTTTTTATGCGTCTTTTTAAAATTAGCTCAGAGGAAGAATTTTTTTGAAATGTTTCACGATTGATTGAAATATATATGTGTAAAATCTGTTTTCAGTTTCAATTGTAGATTGAACTGTGGTAGTATGGTGCACAGATCAATTGTATATTGAACTGAGGCTTGAATAGTCCGAAAATTAAGGGTAGCGGATTGAAGATGTTTTGATAGAGTAAAGCATTTTTCAAAAACTTTCCTCAATACGAACAAATTGAATAAAAATTCAAACGAAGTCATACATGCTAAAGGGCATGAGCTTTTTCACCATTGAAAGAGTCGTTCAGCAATAATTTTTCCAGTCATTAAATCACTGCTTTGAAGTTATAGAGAAATGTTTTATGGTTTTTACTCTTGAAGACCATCTTGTGTCACTCCGAGATTGCATAATTATAGGAACCCATAAAAGGTATTTGTTGATATGTTTTTTTGTTATTATTATTCAATAATCATATGCATTTTTAAGAGCTGCTATGAAAGCATATAATGCATTGAGCAGCTGAAACATGTTTCTAGCAGAAGAAAGCGATGAACACTCATTAAATAATTATACACTTAAAAAATGAGTATAAAAGTGAATGTAAAATATCAAGGAATTTTCTTGTGAAAACCATGCATCCACACCACTTTGCACGAGCCTCTCATATTGAACATGCCATCGTTACGCTGGGCACACAAGTATGAATATTTAGCTTATATGAGGAAATGTCTTCTTTAGTTAAATTAACCATGGTTCTCAATCAGTGTTATATGTTCTGAAAAAGCCGAAAAATACTTCATGAATTTCTAAGTCGTCATACAAATACGAAAAACACTTTTTCTAGTCTGGGAAAGTATCGAGTTTCATCAAATAGTTACTGAGAACCAGCGAGATTTTTTTTTTAAATGAACATTCATTTCCGACTTACATAAATTAAGTTCACCCATTTTCTCAAAGAATTTGGGGGTGCGACCGCCCCCTCTTGACCCCCCTATTTGCCGCCCCTGGCTGCAGCCCAGACGAAAAGATGAATCAAGCTGAAATTTCGCACACACATTCCTTGTGCCCTACTGATGTGCCATTTGCTCCCCTCCTCTTCCGTTTTTACCCCTCAAGTTGTACCTTCCCGGGGTTCTATCACAGTGCCCCGGGGGGCTATGGTAATGATGTTCTGTATACATATTCTAGGGGGGGGGGCATTGCGTACATATACCGAAATTCAATCCCCATGGACATCATGGTCCGGTGTAATTAAAGTTTGAAAATATCTAATTTCCCCTAAATTCTTATGTACGTACTCGGCTCATAGGGTTTGTTAATCTGACTGCAATTGCAAGGTTAGAACAGATCTAACAGTTATTCAAAAGTTATCTTAGGAAATGAAATTCAATCAAGACTAATAAAAACAGTTGCAACTCGACTTGAATTCGCGGATATCTAATTTGCCCCTGCGCATGCGCGCGGACTTAGCTCATTGGGCTTTCTGTTTTAAGATTCCATGTTTGTTTATACTTAAGCAGAGAAACAAATTAATGAATGAGATTAGAATACTGCCCCCCCCCCCCCCTCAAGTTTTGCCGATACAAAATATTTTTTCTCTGTTTTTCAGTTTTGATATATTTAAGCGGGGGGGGGGGAGAAATTTTAAATGTCTTCGCGATACTGGGGTTAAACAATTAAAATACTTTGCGTGAAATATTACATGAAACTGTACGTATATGAATACGACACATGACTTTTTAATTGAAAGCGAAAAGTAGCACTTTTTTATTGGTTTGCTTATGAATTGAAAATATATGAAATACGTGTGTGGATATCCGTGCTTTGCAGTAATTTGTTAGCAGACAAAATTTTTGCAATTAATTTAAGCAAGACGTTTAATGAGCTTGGTCCGCGCGCATTATACGCATTCGCTGTGGCAAATTTGTGAGATCCGCGATTTGATGTCGAGTAGAGTTGTATAGATCTTCTGATACATTCAGATTTTCAATATTTAATGGCTTAGATTTTTTTTTGCTTGGTGATAACCTGCGTTATTTCATCTTTTTAATGAACTTAAAAACAAAACTAGGTAATAAACAAGACAAAGACTTCCATCAAGAGAAAGATAAATTACCAAACAATTAAAATTACCCATAAAACGTAAAATAATCCACGATTTAAGAAAAAGTCATTAAATAAAAAGTGAAAAGCTAGATTAAAATAGCCCACAAGCCGTAAAACATTTAAAGAAACCTTCAGGAAAATGTTGAATAATCCGTCAAATGAAGAAACTAATAGAATTTATTGCGAAGTTGTAAAATACTCGAAAAAAATATATAATATAGTATTTCATCGTTCAAGAAGTTTTCTTTGCGACAGAGAGAATACAAGGATTGCAATAAAATTTAAATGGCCCAATTCTCGCAAAACGAACATAGAATCTTCATGGTGAGAAAATAACGACGTAAAATTAGGCTTTTCATTATTGTACCTTAAAAACACAACAGCGTTGTTTGAATTGAGAATTTTCTGACTTGAAGTTCTCAATTCTAAAAATACAAAGTAATAATATCAAGGCAAAAAGATGTGATATCTCATCAAAAACAACCCTGTTGTAAAAATTTCCCCGCCAAGAAAACCTTGAACTTTTCCGCACAAAAAAGAAAGCCTTCATCCTAAACCCAAAAACCCTCAGTCATAAAAAGTTATTACCTAGTTTGCCCGCCAAGTATCTGCCAAACTATCATCCTCCCTCTTCCCTTTCATCACACCTACTTCCATTAGAACCTCCTCCCACCTTCAACTCCTCAGAAATATGGATAGATCCTTTAAATTGTTTATCCTGTTTGGCGGGAAGCTTTTCAAAGTGAAGTGGTTGCTTAATGAGCAAAAAAAATTAAAATTCGAACGGTTTGGTTCTTTTTTTGGCGTTTGAAAACCCCCTACGTTCCTTTTCGGGAGGGTGCCCAAGTACCTCTCTGCCAAATTTGGTCGAGATCCGACGAAAACTGTGGATTTGTATATGAACCATACACTTTTATACACATAAATATTGTCACTTCAGAGCAACAGTAAGATATCTTAGTCTTATTTCTGGGATTAGATATCTTACTGTTGCTCTGAGACGACGATATACACACGTTTTTGTTTTATTTATGTCGATTCATTTGATACTCTTTGTTTTCAGCTGACTACGTAGATAGCAGACGTTTTGAGTACGAAATGAGGGCAGTATATGAGAGGATGAGCGAGTTCACCAATGAATTGCAAGCTAGCAGAGTAAACGTTCAAGTTGTGCAAGAAGAAAGTTTTCAACTCAAGAAAACGGTCAAAGAACATGGCCAAAAAATTGACTCAATAGAAAAAGAAAACCATAACCTTAGAAGCATAGCAGAAAAACAAAAACAGCAAATAGATACTTTACAGCAGTTGGTCGAAGAAATGCGAAGGAACCAAAGAAACGGTAAGGTTTTTTGAAACTGTTGCTGATTTTTTCAAGTTCGTGTTTCAATTTTCTAATCTGTCGTGGGCAAGTAAATCTCAGTACGTACAAAAATGTGCTTCTAAGGTAGTTGAAGAAATAACGTTGATTTGCGTTAAGCCATCATGAGCTTTAGAAAAAGTGTTGGAATCATAAGTGAATTTAAGATCGAGTTCCTGGGGGGGGGGGGGCAGGATATTATTATTCTTATTTTTTTCTTTTTGAGCAATATTGTTTGTAATCAAGGCTGGATGTAGACTTAACATGGCTCTAAGCTATTCTAAGTTTTTGGGTCTCTCTTTTAGTCTGGCCAATTTTTCTGTTGGTGGCAAAAAAGGCCATTTTTTTAACACCATGCTTTACTTTTGTATCGTTTTTATTAATATGTTGACTGCTGTGTTCCTTAAATTGAACCCAAGAGGGGAAATGGTGTCCCTTTTAAGTAGGGGATAGAATATTTCCAATTTCAAGGGGTCTGGGGGTTTCTCCTCCTGCTGTGTTCCTGAAATTGAACTCAAGAGGGGAAATGGTGTCCCTTAAGTAGAGGATAGAATATTTCCAATTTCAACAGGTCTGTGGGTTTCTCCCCCGGAAGAAATTTTTGTAAAATATAAAATTTTGCATTTTGAAGTCTTAAAAGGGGTTGTTGGAACTACAAAAATCTCGGAAAAATAGGCAAAACACTCCTTTGCAATTTACAATAACACACAGAAAAAATAGTTTTCGGGTCAACAAATCTATGACAGCAGTCCTCAGAGGGAGCAGAGAAGATTGTGAATTGTTATTTGCTTACATCGGCTGTAGGTTCAATTTCATAAGCTTTTGTTCACGCTTCCAACCTATCCACAAATACAACAATAAATTAAATACGAAATGATCAATAGTAAAGAATGCTTTAAAAGATATTGGGTGTTAAATAAGTAAGAGAGTAACATGCTGCCCATTTGAACAATTCATAATTCATACGACTGATTAAAATAAAATTGAAGCACACTTTGATTAGGAATTTCGAAGACTCATCTAATTCTTTTCAAGTACTCGAGAACAATTAAAATTCCTTAAGGCACTTTATTTGCCCTTTCCAGTCTCTGAAAATTAATATTAGATTGTACAGTTTTACAGTATTGTTCTAATTTTGTAAGAAACAACTATTAAAAGTTCAAAAGTAAAAAAAACTATAGATTTCTCACTACAACAACTTTTTTTTTCAGTTACAAGTTTACAAGTAGTGTAGAAAAATAAAAAAGAATAGAGGTAGTTTTTTTTTTTTAATACTACATTCAGGATTAAATAAACTGCAAGATATGAAACATGTGAGTCCCAAAAAATTATCTCAAGTAATTTGTTGCAGAAAGGTGAGAACCATGATTTTTACATTTTTGATGCAGGGTGGGGCAAGGACCTGAATTTGACAATTTCGGCAATTCTCCCCTACTCCCTCCCATTTTTTATCAAGTTAAACGTTTATGGTTTGTATCCACACTTTTCTAAATGTTCAAGGTTTTCAAGCACTTGAAAATAAAATTTACTTTTCAAGTACTTTTTTTTAAAGGAACAAATCATGAAATTTTCGTGAGTTGGGGGCCTATAACAAAGTGGGTGCCTTAAGCTATAGCTTGTTTAGTTTGTAGGTAAATCCGTTTCTTTTTAAATCTTTGTTTTTGCTTCTAATGTGTTGAAATAGTTGTCGATTATTTTAAGTATTGCAGCTGAATGCATAGCTCGTTATTTTCACTTATATACTTGCCGTAATAGTTTTAAATTCAAAATTTTTCAACACATTTTCAGCAACCCAGTGACAGCTTGACTACTTGTAATATGGTGTAGGGTATTTCTCTCCTCCCCCCCCCCACACACACATAATCAGAAAAGGTCGCTATAGTCTCTTCATTTTCACTTCTGAACTATTCAAAAAAGAAAAAAAATCATGATTTTTTTCTTTTGAGATTTTGGAAGGTATGTTGTTACTATGTATAAAGTCCTCCCAAGATTGGGGGGCAGTGACCCCCTCGCCCCCTTATAAATCCGCCTATGGTTGGAATTAGATTTGAAGAATACCAATTTGAGAAATATTTATGTGGTGATGGTTGTCCACGCCAGGTTATAACTCGTGTTCATGTTAATTTATTCAAGCTCATTATGTACTTTTTTAAACGTTAACATTGTGTTCCAACTGTATTCTCAAAATCCATAAAACTGCCGGTGTTGTGGCAGTTAACAAGTTTTTGCACGCGTATGTGACTTAAGATGTTTTAAGATGTTTTTATAAATGCCATTCGTGTTTCTAACTTTGGTATGTCTCGCTTCTTTGGCTCTGCTAACATGTATGCGGAAGCAAAAGTCTAGGACTTGCTAAATGTTCCGAAACTGCAGCATGGAGATTTCAACATATTTTAGTTTTATTAAAAAGGCTTCAACTTGACGGTCCTTTTTGTTAATTTCAGCGAATTCAAAGTAAAAAATTTCGAACAAAAGTTACCAAAAAGCTGAAGTAAACTAGATGACAAAACTGCAAAAGAGCGATTCTCGAAAAAATCTCCCGTGCGTAAAGTTAAGTTTTTTTATTTTTAGCAGCTAACCAAAGACTTCAAAAAAAAAAAAAAAAAAATAATCTGAATTCTGAAATTTTGAATTCAAATTGTTTTTCGCAATCACGACAGGACCCTACTCATTGGACTTACTGCTACCAGAAACCGACTCCTGTCCCCCCAAGCCTGCCCTTCCTTCTGGGGGTTACGTGTGTATATTTGGGTATGTGTGTGCAGGCGCACGTGCGTGCACGTGTAGACTTTGTGTGCGTAGACCTGTGTGTATACACTTAGGCGTGTGTGTATGTGTGTAACGGCTTGTGTGTGGGAGTGTGTATGTGCGTAACAATGCGTGTGTGTGAGCGTGCGTGTATGCAGGACATGAACGCCACCGACCAGTAAAAGCGGCTACCGGGGGACAGTCGCGCTTGTAGAGGCCGGTGGTGGTGCAGAGGCCCTTGGTTCAAGCTGTAAAAGGAACCGGAACGCCAAGGACCGTCAAATGAGAACAATAAGCAATCTTGATTGCTCAAAAATGCTATTGGGGTACATGCTTTAATATACTATCAAAGCATAACAGTTAATCCCGTACTTAAAAGTTACTTGAATAAAATTAAAAACTTGGCATTACGCACGGGACATTTATTTGAGAATCGCCCCCCCCCCCCCCCAAAAAAAAAGAATACGAACCCTGCTTAGGTTCAAGAATGTATATATAATTCGAACACAATGACGCTTGATTCGGTATTTCTATCATTGTGGGAAAACTTCTCAAAGGGTTTAACCATAACGAAAACACCGTTGAAGTCCATTATTATGCCAGTTGAAATGTTTTTGAACATTCGATTTTCAGGTTGGAATGAGCTTTTTGCGTCGGGTGTGCAGTTAAACGTTAAGAGCACGAGCTTTTCGCACTAGTTCAGCGTAATACGACTTCCGGATGGATAATTCTTCAAATCCCAATTAACAAGATCTTACTTTAACTACAGAACACAATTTTATCCGAGATTTGGGTCTTTATGCGCCTTTTCAAACGCACAAACCCAAGTTCACATGCAACAAGACGCTTCAGAGATAAATTAAGCATCAGCAATAGGGAAATTTTCGATTTTTCAATTTTATTTTTATGATAGAGTAACATGTATGAACATCATAGGTGAAAAAAATTTTGCGATACGGTAAGTAGTTTTTTTTAAATTAATTTTTAAAGTTCAGGCACTTGTGACGTCAAATGGCATGGAAGTGACGTCATGCGCTCTTCCGATAGAGAAGAAGAAACATAAAAGGCTTATCTCCTCGCGTTTCTGGAACATTAACTCCTTATGACCGAGGCCGCCCGAATACGCCTTTGTAGCTTAGATCCGAGACCGCCCGAATCCGCCCGACTTCCGCGAGTTCAGGGGTGGTGGGTAGAAGACCCCTACTGTGAGACCTCCATGAAGAAGATTCTTTTTTCTCGCCGATAGCTATTTAGCAAGTGATAGCGACAATTGCATGAATGGGGATCTGCTAATGACTTGAGGTCGCTTGACTTCCTCAAAAAATGAAGACGAATCCGCTGTACGATTTCGTTTCAATATCCTGCACTTTTAACTCCCACTTTTTTATAACTCTTTTTAAAAACGAATGCTATTTTAGGGTTTATGAATTAATGTACGAATTATGATAAAATTGATACAAAACAACATTAATAAAGCACAAACTTTGCAAATAACTGCCTATACATGCTTCAGGGTAACAAGGAACCTCGAAACATGGTTGTGCAATTACTAACAATATTTCGCCATCTATTAACCTTTTTTTTTTCATTATTTTTATTTTCAGCCTCAAAGTACTTATTTCTTTCCAGTTTTAGAATCTCAAAAGCAACGCTTAGCAAATCAGAGCTATAAAGGCATCTAAACAGATCTGTAAAGAGCTTGAATGGGCCCCTGAAAATAAACTGCGCCCCCCCCCCCACAAACCCAACTGTTACACAAACAGTAGCGCAACAAAAAATGAGATAAGAGGTCATAATTATATCAAGAGATAATTACATATACGCACACATAATATGTATATTATGTAAGCATGGTCCGACCAACTCCAAGGTTTAGGTCGCTCTGGTGACGAAAGAAAATGCCTTGGCAACTTTTCTCCCAGAATGGGAGAAAAAAAAGAATTGTTACTATATTATAAAATATTTAATCTAGCGAAGGATCACTTTTCCTTTTGAGTTCAAAATTGAGTCAAGTCATACTTACAAGTAATATATTAAAAATTTGCACTTCTAAAAATGTAATCTCAAAACAGCATTTTCTAATTTTTTTCTGAACAACATCTCACTCACTCTCAAAGCAATATTTTTTATGCATACATATCTATCTTTATATATATTAAAATAATGAAATAAGTAGTTCTGTGTTTGTCTGCCTCGGGACAATCGTTAGAAATCTCTAACAATGAAAATTTCAGGAAGAGTTCAGTTAAGCATGAGATTTAATTTTAAAAAAAATTGTGTGTCGTGCTATGTATAATGCGGCTGTAATAAGTTGAGCTACGACGTTGGGAATGTTTACCTTTCCTTAAAGAAATTAGAAAAATATAGATACATAGATAGATGTATACAGACATAGATAGATTTAAACACATGTACAGATATATTTTCTGATTTTCTGTAATTCTAGAATGTCTCTTAAAAATCCAAAAAAAATGTACATTTCTAAAAAAGAATATTTTATAATTTTATTGTAGCCTTTTTCAATAACTTAAAAAGAAAAACATGTATTAAAAAGAACTATGTTTTGTAATTTATTTACTCTGCAAAAGAATAAGTTATCCGCTGTGCTCAAACTTTTTTAATCAATTGAAATCGAGGGAAACGTTTCCAAAAACTAAAGCTACTAGATATGTTAGGCATTTTGTGCTGTAAGCTGAACATGATATCAAAAAAAAGAAAAACGAACTGATTAGCAGTATGGGTAGGAACTGATGGAATGTCACGCTGTGAGACCACCTCAAAGATCCTTTCTTCCGACCGAAGTATTTTTAACTGATGGGACAAGTGACAGTGATGTACAATTCCCAATGGCAATATAACTACAAGGATTGATAGCTAATAACTTGTGAAAATGCTCGCTTTTCGGGAGAAAGGGGAAATGAAGAAACTTCGATATTCATTCCAGCTTTTTCATGCACGCAACTTGTTCTATTTTTTTCCTTTTGAAATACTTCATTCCGAAGTTGCTTTTGATTTTTGAATATTTTTTTTCTGGTTCAGATGTTTTATTCGTAATTTTGATACATCCCATGTATTCTATAGATCGCAGACAGCTGAACCAACAAGAAAGATACGCGATAAACACTAGACTAGGGAAATAGCGAAAAAGGCCGTGCGCCTGAAGCGCGACAGCGATTAAGGTGACAGCTTACCACGCCTCCTTCAATTAGTGCACAGGGCTAGGTCTTAGCGCCTCGGAGGGGGAAAGTGCCAGTGACGTCACTAGGTACACTCGATCTGGGACATTTGTGTTGTGCGTGCGTGCGTAATTCCTCACTCTTTTCCCGTTTTTATGTTATTTCTTGAAGGTTAAGATTCAAAAAGGAATGAAATACAAGGGTAAATGCTTTGAGTCCCATCGACAAGTTAATAAGCGATACGAAAAACAGTAAACCTGATTAAAATCTACAATACAAATTTTTAGTTTCTCTTGTGTAGTTTTGGATATTCTTTAGCCAATATTCCTGATTTAAAGGGGTAGAAAGCGGAAATTTCGCACAATAAAATTGAGCTTATAAAGAAATGAAAATAATTTACTGTGCTTGTCAAGTTTCCTCTCGTGTGTACATAATTTTGTCAGTTTAGGCTTTAAATAATATTAATAACATTGTTATTTCAATCTTGTCTCAAATAAAATGAAAGAGATAAGATTGATATAAGGAATAATTAAAACATATTTGAATTTCGCGATACCATTTGAATCTAAATACTGCCGATATGTTTTAGAGAAAATTATTTTTTACGAAGTAACTATAACTCTGAACAAGAATCTTAACAAACGTCGTTTTTGAAAACTGAAGTAGAACCTCATTAACCTGGACTAATATAGGATCCAGGTCATCTAGATTGTTTAAAACGACTTAAACAAAACAACCTTTAAATTCAATCAATGTACATAAGTAAAATACTTGAACACAGTAAAAGTTGTATTTTGAATTCAAGAGAATGAAATATAAAGCTGCATTAAAGAAAATTAAAAAAATAAAAATACAGCCTTACAAAAATACATTATTGTACTAACGCGTTCTTCATTTATACCGTATGTACATTTAAATGGTTTTCCCAGATTAATGGGTGTTTACTGAAATTATTAATCAACATTTTATTCACTTCAATTTATAAATAACGTATTGAAATTTAGCAACGTAAACCAAGTTTAAAGTTTCAATGATTATCGCCAAATTTATAAAGCTAACTTATTTGTAGACTGAAAAATTTCTTCATGTCTGAATTCTACAAAACATTACGTTAGAGTAATTAATTGAAATCTTTCGGAATATTCTACAAAGTTTTCTTCTGTGATAAAGTCCATTTAAAAAAAAATGTCGGCGTACCTTTTGTAATCAGAAAGTTTTTCGTTCAAATATCGGATTCTTCCAAATGTTCTTACGCGATAAAAAAGTTCAACAGCTTTTTTATATGGGTCAGGAAATTAGTCTTCCAATACAGAAGAACAATTACCGTACTACCCCGCATTATTCGGCATGCCGGAAAAAAGCGAGGTTGACCAGCACGCCGAGAAATTCGAATTGTCCGGCATGCCGGATAATTCGGGGTTTATTTTGCATTAAAACAAAAGTAAATTTTCCCGTTCCGGTCCAATCAAAAGTCAAACCACTGTAAGTAAAAAAATAAATAAATCGCGAAAGTAACCTTTTTTCAAAATAAATGTGCATTTCATATAACATGTGCGTGCTATTTATGATAGGACATAACTAATGGATTTGATTACATGCCAATAAAGTAATCAGTTCAGAAACAATCATCGTTACTGCGATTTATTCATATTTTTTTTACATAAAAATATTTTAGGTTCCTTTCAGAGAGGTAAGTTTAATTTTTATTTATTGAAGAGCTATGGTAAATTATTTAGCACTGGTTTAGGGGCGGACTCTTACTGCTTAAATGTTTGCTTACATAGTTTCAATTTAATTTTTATAAAATTATTTGTTATCAAACAATATTTTTCTTGTTAAAATAACAAATGGCATTGTTAGTAAATATTTTCACAAAATTAAACTGTTTGTTAATATCAATAAGATATGAAAAGAATTCATATTCATTTTTAAGCTGATCATATATTTTTTATATTATTATTATTTTTTTCCTAACCTCGATTTTTCCGGCATGCCGGAAAGGACCAGGCAAGTGTTATTGAAAATCTGGTAACCCCCAAATTTTGCGGCATGCCGGATAATGTGGGGTAATACGGTAAATGGCCAAGCTTTTGTACAATCACAAAAACACTAATGTATCTGATTTGAAAGCATTAAATGATCACAAAAAAAAAAAAAAAAAAAAAAGAAAAGAAAAGAAAAGCTCCTACAAAAATAGATACACGATTGAAATAATCACGATACAGTGCTCATTTTACATGCGAATTATTAATTATTTTAAGCATGGGGATACAGTGTTCAAGAAATTTAGTTAAATCTATTGAATAATATTTACAAAGAAATTTCATGCATTACATCTAGATATTGTAATTTTACGGTTGAAGGAAACTTATTACGGTCTCACAGTGCCGTTAATAAACTTATTAAATATCATTAACTTGCAATGTGACAGGGTTGAACCAAATCCTGCATTAAAAAATAACTTCGTACACCACATTTTATGAAATTTGCCTAGCTCTTTATCTTTTTAAAATTCTTCCTCCAATTATTTATTGAAGCAGCTTCAAATTTAGTATTCCATAAAAAAAAAGCATTTAAAAACAGAAAAGAAGGTTGTATTCTCAATTTTTTGATGTGTTTTGAGCTCTTTGAAAATTTTGAGGGAAAGCTTAAGTTTCCAGAACTTTTTCAGTACTAGGCCATCAGCACGTGAAGGCATTTTCAATACTTTCAAATATAATTACACACAAATATTTTCGATTCTAAAAAATGTGACCTTTAATGTCTACTTTAGCATAACGTGGAGGAAAAATGACCTGCAACTGATCTAGCGCAGGAGCATATTTCTGAAGAAACCCTAGTCAAATGTTATGAGACATTTCCAAATTAAAATCAAACCTTGAAAACAATATTCATATCCTTATTCATAATAAGTGATTTTTAACCTTGTCTGGGATTGGCCTGGGCCCCTTCAACTGCTTCTTTAACAACCCTTGTACAGAGAACAAATTTTTAAATTGTATTTTAGCTAAGGCATACAGCAGTTCTTTGGGCACACACACACTGGATTCGGATTGTCCCGCGTAAGGCCCCTAGTCCCGCGGAGTGTACCCGATGACGTCAAAAACGAGTTTTCTACTCTCGCTGTCCTTTCGGCGGTGGAAGGGAAAGATCAAAGGATTGAGCTAGCCCTTGTAACTTTTATGGCCCTGAGACGAGATGCTGTCAATGGGGGTCTCAGAGTGGACGGTTCCATTCCCAAAATAGCTTGGTTGAAAAAAGTCAGGACTGAACTGTAGTAAAAAAATTCCCCCCTTTCCGGTCGAGATAAACCTCTCCTCTCGGAAATATTCGAATATCATCATTGATGTTACTTGAGGAAAATTATTTAGATTGTGCTTTAACGAATCCGACCTCCATAGTGTGTTCAAAAGGATTATTGAATTTCTAAAAAATAAAAATATCAGCGCGCTTAAAATGTCCGTAGCGAAAACAAGGGATCTTCGGCGGAAGGCTGCCCATTAGCGCCCTGTGACGTAGGCTCGAGACGTTTCAGAAAAGCGCACTTTTGCGCGTGAATTTTTAAAAATTCATTAAAAATCAATCACGGTGTTTAAAAAAATTCACCATCGCCGAATTTTAAGTTTTGAGGGTCAATCAACTATAACCCATAGCCAAAATATGAACATTTAATAAGTTGCAACTTCCCTATTGTTTTACACTAATTGATTTAATTAAAAGTAGCTGTTTCTGTTGAGTCGTTGCCACTGGAAGTTAGCATAACGACATGTAAATGACGTTTTAACAACATTCAAAATCATTAAAAAACCTTTTATCTTAAAGTTAACATACGCATAAACATTTATCCCACCCAGGGATGAAAACAGTCAGAAAAATTTAGGAAAAAAGTTTTTTTCTGAAGAGGTTTATTTCCACTCGGAAAAAATGAAATTTTTTAACTTTTCAGGAAGTTATAATTGAAATTTTCAGCAAAAAGTGATTAGAAATTTCTCATACTTAAATTCTGATATGATGTTCCTTTCCCCACTCCCTCTTTGTACTTTAAAGTACTGTCTAACTTTGACAATGCAAGTTGTTGTAAGATAATATAATTTACATATAGATCAAAAAACATTTAGTATTTTTTGCCAAAAAAACAGTATTTTTAGTGAAGAATTTATTTTCCTTCTTCATAAAACAAGCATAACTTGAATCACAGAACTGTGTTTCTGCTGACTGTGCGAACCAAATGTAGAGGGTGCGGCAAAAAAAAGAGAAATTAATTTGAATTATGGCTTTTTGAATTCAAATTGTTTTTCGCAATCACGAGTGTCTGTATGTAGACGTGTGTGCTTGTGTCGAGGCATGAGTGTGTGGGTATGTGTGTATAGGTATGTGTATGTATACGTGTGTATTTGTCTGTATGCAGGCATGAGTGTGTCTGAGTGTGTATGTATGCGTGTGTTTGTCTGTAGGCATGAGTGTGTGTGTGCAGTGGGTGTATGTATGTGTGTGTGTGTTGGATATGGACGCAACCTGGAGACGGTTTTCGCTAGAGGAGCAGCATTGGGAGGGGCCGGTCGACGGTGGTGCTGCAGAGGGAGGCCGGGGGAAAATAAAATCAGCATAACGTCAGGGACAGTCAAATGAGAACAATAAACAATCGTGATTACTCAAAAAAAAAAAACTGGGCAAGCAGTTTTTCATGTGAATTTATTTAAAATAAATTAAACACAAAAAATGTGAGACCTTTAGCAATCAATAAATTAATTGGTTCACACTGGTGCCCTTTTGAAGTAATACAGAGATGCAACTGCTTATTGAAATTTTCAAATGCCGCAAGTTCTTTAATCAATCCAATTCCCTATAAAGCAATTGGTTTATAGAGTCCAAACTTATGCGTAGTTTATGGTAAACTTTTGACTCTAAAACAGACCATACAGTGTAATAAATGTACACTGTATGGTTTGTTTTAGAGACCATACAGTGAGGTGTAACGAGTAGAGCGTCCGCTCTAAAGATATCATGTCAAAAACAATGCGTCTTGCACCACTCTTTTTGGCCGTATGAACTGGTGTAGAGTCAAATTGAAATGTCCAGTCTACACTGATGTGCTGAAATGCTCTTAGGTCCACAGAAGTACAACAGCTTCTAAAATGTCCTTCTGGTACACTTTTTGTTTTTATTCATTTTATGGCTCTCATCCACGAAAAATCAAGATTTTTTTGTCGCTTTTGCCGATTCCATCACAGTCAAAGCCTGACTTCAGATTTTGGCCATGTTTAACATTTTCTAAGGTGCTTGGAGTGTCTACAGACCGAATTCTATTGTTCTCGGGGTTATGAGTTGGTTGAACGGTAAATTAGGGAAATTTATCTCTTCCTGCGTGGACTTGCGGCTCAAATGTTTTGGAATCTTGGAGTCAAACGAATGCCTGAACTTTTTGGAACTCGTAAAACTTCTGTTTGAGTTGTTTTTGCCCTTAGTCGCACCTCTATTCCAACCTAGAGCCGCTATATAGATAGGCCAACGCATCAGCTTAAGTTCAGCCATTTTGTATCGGGTTTTCATTGTTGCATTGCTAGGGTTACCACAGCAAAGTTTCGGATTTCGCCAAGTTTGCCGAAAAAAATATTTTATTTAATAAACAATTCACGTGCCGCTTTGCTCGCAATGAACAATCACCAAACGCGATAACTCGCCAGAATAAGACACCCACTCAAACAGGCACTCCGATCCAAAATGGATGTTTTATGCTGATGCGTCGGCTCGTATATATAGGGGCCTTATTCTAATTTAGAGCCGTTATATAGACGCTTTACATATAGGGCCCTATATTATATATAGGGGGTCTCATTCTAACCGGTAGTAAGATAAAAGCACTAATATTCGGCATTTTAAGAGTTTAATTGCTGATTTTTGGCAAACTGAGTATCGGCAATCAGTTCAACAGTAAGAACATCGTGAAACTCTCGGTTGCACATTTGACTGCACATCAAAATATCCATTTTTCTGCCCATCCTATTCCACTTCCCACTAATAGTTAACCCATACAAATCTGCAGTAGAATGAAAAACAAACTAGTGCTAACCATTTAAAGATAGTGTTGCATAAAAAATAAGAATCGTGGCAAAGGCCAAGCGCGCTGCTTATAAAATAAAATGAGTACTCTAAGAAAAGTACCCTTAATCTATTGCTGTTAGCTCATGATTAGTGATAGGTGAGTGAACGTGGATCCGGGTTATTTTACTTTTAACTGCACATATTTCTACGAGGTTTATTATGTCATAGTGGTCGACTTCTGGCGACAGACCGAGCACTGATCCTGTTATCCTATGAACATTTCAAAGCAGATTCTGGTGTTTTTCATTCTTGTTTGGGAACGTCAAGCGCCCAACCTATTTATAATTTGTTTTCCCAATTGTAGTTATTTTTAAACTTTAGTAATTTTAAGTTCTCTGTGCACCGGTCAACTTTTGATAATGATTATGTTCGTACCTTGGATGCGAAAAAATCAATACAAGCAAGGCTCTGGTTGTGCTCAATCTCACAACCAGGGCCCGATTAAGATATCAGGGGCCTTAGGTCACAGGGCTTTTCGGGGCCCCTTTGGAGTTCATACTTACATTTTTAACCGTTTGCTAAAACACTAGTTCATTTGGGAGCCCCTGAAAAGTGGGGGCCCAAGACCATGGTCTAGCTGCCTATTCAAGAACAAGACCCTGGTCGCAACCCTAAGACACATCACAAGGAATACCTATTCATGGGCGGATTTATGGGGGGGAGAGGGGGGGCAATGCCCTTCCAGTCTTGGGAGAACTTTATACATAGTAACAATAAACCTTCCAAAATCTTTTTAAAAAAAATCATGATTTTTTTTCTTTTTTGAATAGTTCAGAAGCGAAAACGATGAGAATAGCAACTGTCCTTTTCTGGGGGGGGGGGAGAGCACCGTACAATATATTACAAGTAGTAAAGCGGTCGCTGGGATGCTGAAATGTGTTGAAAACTACTTTGAACTGAAATCTATTAGGGCAAGTATATAAGTGAAAATATCGATTGAACAAGCTACGTGTTCAGCTGCAATGCTTAAAATAATCAAGGATTATTTCAACAAATTAGAAACTGAAACAAAGATTTTAAAAAAAGCGGATTTGCCTATAAACTAAACAAGCTATATAGCTTAGGACACCCGCTTTGTTGAAGGCCCCCTACTGCAGAAAATTTCATGATTTATACCTTACCAAAAAGAAAAGGGGGAAAGACTTGAAAAAATAAATTTAATTTTAAAGTGCTTGAAAAATTTGGAAAAGTACGGATACAAACCATAAATTTAAACATTTATAGACGGTAGAGAAATAAAATGCCGAATTATGTTAAATTCAGTTCCTTGCCTCATCCTGCATCAAAAATGCAAAAATCATGGTTATCACGCTTTTGTAACATATTACTTGAGATAAATTTTTGTGACTCACATGTTTTACATCTTGCTGTTTATTTAATCCCAAATGCAGTGCAGTATTTTGGAAATTCTTTTGTATTGCTTGCTTAAATCTTACTTCCACTACATATTGTTAATCTTTTCATCATGGGGAAAAAAACACCACCTCTATTCCTTTCCGTTTTCTGCACTGCTTGTAATTAAATAATTTTAATCGTTCTCGAGTCCTTGAAACGGATTAGATGAGTCTTTGAAATTCCTAAGCAAAGGGTGCTTCAATTTAATTATCAAGTGTAAAAATTATGAATTGTCCAATTGGGCAGCGTGGTACTCTCCTGTTATCTATTCTAAATCTGTACACCATTTCTTTAAAAGCCTTTTTTACTATTGATCATTTTGTATTTAATTCATTGTTGTATTTGTGGGTGGGTTAAAGGTGTGACCAAAAACTAATTGAATTCAACTGACAGCCCGATGTAAGCAAATAACATAGCATATGACCATAATTAATGAATCCTCCACGGCTGATGAGCTCTGGATTCATACTTTATCTTTTCCTACTTAATAGCTGTTTGCAATTTTCCTTTTTATCATCATTAATTATTTATAATTTGTTTAATATTTGAAATTCTGTTTGCTTAATTTTATGTATATATATATATATATAATATATATATAATCTTCTCCCTCGCTTTTTCTCTATGAGCACTGCTGCCACTGATTTGTCCACCCGAAAACCATTTTTATTGTGTGTTATAATAATTAGCAAATGAGTAATTTGCTATTTTTTCAGAGATCTTTGTGATTTGAATTACTCCTTACAAGGCTTCAAAATGCAGAATTTTATATCTATTTTACAAAAATTCCTACGGCGGAGAAACCCCCGGACCCCCTAAAATTGGATGTATTCTATTGGTATATCTAATTGGGTATATTCCCTACTTAAAGGGAACACCATTTCCCTTCATGTACCATATGTATGAAACATAGCGGGGATAGGGGGCACTTTGGCTTTTTTTGCCACCAACAGAAAAGTTGTCCGAGTCTACAAAAGATACTAAAAAGCTGAAACAGCTTAGGGCCACATTAAGTTGATATAAGTCCAGTCTTGATTACAACTAATATTGCTCAAAAAAAAAAAAAAAATCCTGCCCCCCCCCCCTCCAGTAACTCAGTCCTAAATCCGCCTATGTACCTATTTCATTATCGTTATGAAGTATCCGCGTCCTCAGTTTGCAGCATTAATAGCTTAATCGATCCCTACGTTCAGAATGTGTATTGTTTTTGCAGCGCTCTTCGAAAGAGTTGCCTCAATTAATACAACTGGGATTAAACTTTCTTCACTTCCACGTGCTGTGCTTTATTATAAAAGCGGAAACTGTTTTAAAAGTGCACCATTTAAGAGGTCTCTGTACTTTTCCTGCGTTGACGAACATGTGAAAACAGCTCTGTTTTTAAAAATGTTTATCTAATTAAGGAACTATTTTGGCAAGTTAATCTTTTGTGTCAACATTACATATGAATATGTAATGTAGTGCCATCAAATTAATTTTTCATTAAAAATAATTGGGACTATGATGCAAAACGTAATATGATTTTCCTCCGAATCGCGAAATGTTAATACTTTACTCCGCGCATAATTGTGACTTGAATAAGGGGCTTATATTTTTCGAATTTGACTTAAATTACAAATAGTAATTTAAACCTTAAATTTGTCACAGTAAGGTGATATACATATTTTGGTTCAGCCAGTGGTTGGAAGTAGCGCGCTACAAGTAGCGACGCTACTGTAGTAGCTACATTTTTGAGTAGTTTGTAGTGTAGCGCACTACTTTTTTTAAAAAGTAGTATAGTGAGTAGTTAACTACAAAAAAATAGTTTGTAGCGATTTCTGGAAACTACTTTTAAATAAACTGAAAACAAAAAAAAAAGTTCAAACGAATTTGATTGGCTCAAATTTTACACAAGTACATCAGCGGATGCAATGAGAAATGACTCCTAAAAATACGAGCTGACCTCAGGCATTTCATTTTGACGCCAGGCGTTCTATCTGTTTGATGCCATTAGTTTTTTTGCCGTTGTAATTTTCATATTTCACCAATATTCATATTGCAAAAAGCACTTATTTTCGCGAAAATAAAGATATCGGTGATTTCGCGAGTTGAAAATTTGGTGAATTTTATATGAACTGACCGAAGATTAAGTAACAAAAATATTTTAGCGAGGCTTAAATTTTTTGCAGTATTCACCAAACAAAAAGAAGCTACTTAAAATGTTACAGAAAAGGATGAAATTGAACTGATCTGGAGAACTTAAAATAAATACGAGCATTACAGTGTGTGAGAGTATGATAACGGACATTTTTCTTAATGTCTTCTGATGAGCTAATTTATCAATCTTTTTGTTCAATTTTGTTACGGTGTGTGAGTGTGTATCAGGATCCCTCCCCCCCCCCCAAAAATCGAAAGTTTATTTTTCAAGTCGCACACTCCCTTATACGAGGCGTGTTTTTAAAGTAAGTTCCGTTTTTATATAAAAAAGGAACGAGTACAGATAGAGCTAAGTAATTTAGTGCACAAAAATCTACCACCCTTACGCTATTTTTCGACATTGCTCCCGTGATTTTCCAAGCATTTGTCATAGCGTGGGTACCGGTTTTTGTATACCTATTCGTACAAAGTTACCGCCCGTTTAGTCAACCATGAGGACTCTTACAGGGCTTTGGCTGGGGCGTTTTTGAACATCCTCTGGTCTGCCCTCACCTCGCTCGCAGCATCTTTCATTTTTTTCGGCATCTAAAGTCTTTCTAAGGTGGTCTGTGGCACAACAGCAATAATGAGCTCAGAGAACATGTTATCCCTTGGCTGACTACACAGGCGGCAATTTTCTATGAATAGGTATACAAAAACCTGTACCACGCTATGACAAATGTTTGGAAAATCACGGGAGCAATGTCAAAAAATAGCGTAAGGATGGTAGATTTTTGTGCAATAAATTTCTTTGCTCTATCTGTACTCGTTCTTTTTTTATATCAAAACGGAACTTACTTTAAAAATACGCCTCGTATTTTATCCTTTTACATCCAAAAAAAAAATCATTTAATTTTAACAACGGCAGCAAGTGCCGATTATGTCTGAAAGTGTGAATCAGCACTTGTATAATGCTAGGCCAAATTGAAATAAATTTTTTTTTTAGAAACTCAAAATTTCCGTTGATAAAACGTTGCTCCTATACCCACATATGCACCACAAAAACATTTATTCAAATTAAAAACCATTTAGATATCCCACACGTGCCTAACATTTATAATTTTCTTCAAAAAATTAAGTTTTTGATACATATTTTCAGAAATGTAAGATTTTACGAAATTATCAAGCTAAAAAATATAAACAGTAAAGTAGAAAAGTAGGTAATTAGCGTTAAATAGAAATGTTTGTTTTCCTGCAATTTTTGTCTCCCACATAGTACTCAAAGATCTGTTTTTTTTTTTTTTTTTTTCCCCAGGTTGAGTTAAATTTTTCATTTAAAATATATTATTTTTTATTATTCGTTTGTAATTGTTGATCTGTAAATGTGTTCGTTATTCATTTTTAAACTTGATATTCTATTTAAATTTATATGTAATTTTTTAAAAGATTACTGAAAAAAAAATCAATTTTTTAAATAAAATTATAAATTTTAGGTCAAGTGTGGCATATCTAAATGTTTTTTAATTTGAATAAATGTTCTTACATGTGGGGTGTTGGGTACAGGGGCAACGTTTCCCAACAGAAATTGTTTCTAAAAAACTTTTTTTTTTTTTTTTTTTGCGATTTGGCCTAGCATACAAGTACTGTTTTACACTTTCAGGTGCAAGTCGGCACGGGTTGCCCTTGTGCAAATTATATGAAACTTGTTGTCACGATATTTTGACACAAGAGGAAAAATACAAGAGTGTATGCGTCTTGAAAAATTGACTTTCATTTTTTGAAGGACAACCTATTGTGTACTTTTTATTTGCTTATTTTTCGGAAGCAACTACATTTCAAAAGTAGTTTGTAGTTACTACATTTTGAAAAAAGTAGTTCTAGCTGTAGTTAACTACATTTGTAACAAAGTAGTTGCAGTTGTAGTTCGCTACAAAAAAAATGTAGTTCTTCCAACCACTGGGTTCAGCTTAAAATAATAAATATTTTTATTTAGATTAAAATTTTGTATAAAAATCGTAATTGTAATAAAAATCGTTCTTAAAAACATATTTTCTACTAGTTTTACTTAAATTGAAGTATAGGTCCTACAAAATATGTACGCAAAATTTCAGAGCAATAGAACAATTTAAATATGAGGCAAGTAATCAGAAATTTTAAGTTTTGAGAAAAACGCGTCTTAAGTTACTAGAACTCACAATGTTAACAGCCTCTACTACACTGTAAAAAATCTCGGAAAACTCTCTGAATATACAAAATAGCTTTCCGTAATACAGATTCGTACGCCCTCAGCAGTTTTCTGCTATTATCAAAAACCTTTCCCGTTTAACAAGAAAGTAAGAGCCGACGCATGTGCAGCTCACACGGCAATTTTATAGTCCAGCAGCAAATCCAAACTGAAACTTTCGAAAGCACGCAATGAAAACAAGTGCTGACTCATGTATGCGAAGTAACACTCATCAAGGGGATTAGTAGAAGTTTTGTTCCTCGCATGAATTCACTGAAGATAATTTTAAAGTCTTATATTTTCTTGCTAATGTATCGTCATGAGATTGAATTTGAAGCTATGTCACTTATTTTTAAGTACGAAGTGCAACTTCTCGACGCATGCTCGCGGAAGGAATACAAACTGAAATCAAAAACCTGCCGAGAGGACGCCATGTAAATTCGTTGCGTCGCATAACTTGTGTAGGTAATTTACTTTTTTCTTGGATACTTTTCTTCTTTCTACCAAATGGGTAATTTTTGTAGGCAGAATTTTATTCTGTCATAAAAATCACCTTTTTGGTGACCAAAGCCTGCAAAAGACCACCACCGACGAATAGGTAAGTCGCTTTGCAACTCTATTACTTTAAAGTGATTTAGTTCATATAAATCTCGTTAAAAAAACTATTTTCCTCAGTATCATTTTTTCGTTGTGAACTATTGCAATTTGAAAATATTTTACATTACATAGAACACATATTTAAAGTGCAAGTGTGTCTAGTTTTATTCTGTAAAATTTATGAATTGAAGATTATAAAAAACTTTAAATAAGTGTTATTGTGTACTTTGTTTTTATGTGTCAATCTCAGTTAATATTTGGCTGAACATTTATGAATCAAGCATTATGAATTAAATGTTATAATATGCAAATTGTCGGATTTGATAGTTCGTCTTTAAGATTGCATGTTTTCATTCTCTTGTAAACAGTGTAGCTATATTGTATGAAGTAAAAAAAAAAACTCTCTTGTAATTAGGAACATAGTGCTTCAGTATTATCTAAATGACGATATCTCTTTAAATATTTGCATTAGCGAAACGCTTTAAATTAGTTAAATGTGTATTAATTTCTTTAACAGATAGATTCATATGTATTTAAAAGTGTCTTCATTTTTTTTCGCTTTACGAGCCTCAATTTTACCAAAAGCAAAAAAAAAAAGACTTAATAAAATAATTTTGTATTTTTACGCCATATTAAAGTATTTGACTTATAATTTATATGATACTTTGATTTATAATGTATATTATACATGAAATATTATTTATCTCAGCAGAGCTTCATTAGTACGATTTATTTTAGTTGCAATGTACCTGCCCTTAAGGGAAAGAAGCTGCAAATATAACAAACAAGAACTATTTCTCAATAATATATTTTTGTATATATATGAAAAACACAAGCAATGAATAGCAATGAGAAAAAGAAAATTAAAAGTAGCAATTATTAGAATAAAGTTGAAAGGTTGAATTCGGAGCTCATCAGCCGTGGAAGATTCGAAAAATATGGTCAAAAGACCAAAAGATATTAAACTACTTACTAAATAGAGAGTGTTTAAGCTCTAATATATGCGTTACATTGAGCCAAACGCACCATATGCTAAACTATATGCAATAAACAAGAGCTTAAGCCTAAAATTAAAAGTAGGGGTTTTTTACCTCGGCTAAATTAAGAAACAAGTCCCTATAATTTGTCTTCCTCAGGACAGTACCTACTGCATGCAGACTAGTTTAATGTAGGACAGTCAAGAGGAATGAGTCAGTGGCAAAAATGGAACAGATACATTTACATGCCAAAATAAAAAGTAATATTATTTCATGTCATTGTTTTAAAAGTGATCATTTTTAAAAAAACTGTTATTAATATGCAATGTACACATGGGGAGAAGACGAGGGGCGTTCACCACGCAGACTGTGCCATTGACATTTTCAGGGGGTTGCTTTTTTACGGGGGGGGGGGGGCGCTGTATAGCATTTTATGGGTGCACCATCACTCTTATGGTGTGGGCAGTGGCGGATACAGCCGGCGGGCAACCGGGCATTTGCCCGGTGGGCCGGTCATGCTTGGGCCGCTCAGTTGCCCTGTCCAACAAACAACAAAATGTAAATACCGATACGTTAATTCTCTAGCTTCAATCCCTCTTAACGCATAGGCTGAAGCCCGTGCCGCGGGTGGAGGGGGCAAGGCCGGCACCAGAAGGCCGAGGGGGAGGGAATGCTACACCACCTCAGTTTTTCAGAAATGGGGCCGCCAATTTCATTTTAGTAATGCAATAAAAAACAGGAAAACAAGGGCAGTATTAAGAAGTTAAAATACTTTTACCCAATTGTCAGATTCAGTTACGAATGACAATTCACATTTACTTTACTTATGAATGACAATTAACAATTGTTATGATTTGTATTTCACAACAATTGCAATAAAAGTGACATTTTTCAATAAAATTTTAACATGAAATGCAATTTTAAAACACAATTTAGAGCATCCAAAATACTATATTATTAAGACTATTCAAGTAAAGACCTCCGAAATGTGCGTTTCTAACACTTTTTACGAAAAATGAAGCATTTAGTTTTCCTCAGTATCACTCGAAGGATTCAAATCCACAGTTTAAGACCCTTAGTTAATACAGTTAAATTTGAAAGTGATAAGATTTAAAATAAAAATAAAAAACATGGGTCTCAGGGGTCGCCGACAAACCTACCTTTTCTACCATTTACCTTTCCTTTTTTTTTTTTTTTTTCATTAAAAAATTTCATCCTGAAAATCAGAGTTCCTGAAAGTGGAGAAAAATACACAGGCCCCCGAAACATGGTTTATCTAGGAGAAAAATTTAAATTCAGCGAGAGAGATTGAAAATATTGAGATAAATAGTCACATCAGTGTTCTAAGTGTTTGAATGTGAAACTAAACTTTATGAAGAGGTGAAGAAGATTATGAAATTAAAATAAAATGTAGAGTGGAAAAAAAAGGTCTAAGGTCTTTAAGATCATTAAAACATCAGGTCAGTTCAAAAGAAGTTTTTTTTTTACCTGCGGCCGCAGATGAGCTTGCATTTCAAGCAAATAAAAATACGAGGCTGGAATCTAAGCCTAAATGGTTTTGAAAGAGAAAACTGTAGGATGGTGATTTTTTTTTTTCAGTAGTTAAAATAAATTGATACATAAAGATTGGGGCGTAGCCAAAATGGGGGATGGGATCCAAAAGCTTATATCTTCCTTTTTAGTCACCACAGCTGGCTTTAAGTGCGTTTTTAAAACTTTGCTTTTTTTAGGAATTCTCGGAAAAACGCCCTTTAGTTTAACGTCATAAAAGATGGCCCACAACAGCGTAATTGGGATTTCAGCTTCGAAAATCTTCAAGGAGAGCGTTTCCGGTGCAACCTACCTTGAAACTTCCCCTCCCCATCATTGAAGAGCGTCAGAAATCAGGGTCAAAAAAATTTCGGGAGTCCCTTGAACATTTTCCCATAACATCATCGAAGATTGTCAAAAATTACCTTTTTTGAGCTTCAATCTCAAAAAAAAAAAAAAAAAAAAGAAAATCTCCAAACCTCCGCTTTCCCCATAACAACATCATGGCAGAAGAGTTTTTGACCTATTCCCTAAAATTAAATGAAAACCTTAAATTAAATATAGACACCAAAAAAGTTTTGTAACTGGCCATAATCATTTCCCTATCTACGTACAGTCGACTCCCGCTACAACGCGATCCGACTTACGCAAAATGGCTATAACGCGATTTTTTTTTCAAATAAAATTTTTTAGATATAACACGAATTCCTCGCCCGCAGCACGAAAATTTTCGGAAGGGAATCGTGGTGTGTAAGTATCGGCTTCGTAATTGGCTTCCAAAAAAAAAAAAAAAAAAAATCGTGATTGGACCTTCAATACCTTTAGCATCACTGAGAGCGGAAGTTCTTACACCGTACTGCTCTGATACATCGCTTATACAAATAACTTACTCCTCATTTTCTATTTTTCTTTCATTGTAAATATGAAAGTTGTTGAAATATAATGACATTTAAGAGTGAAGTTTTCTCGTGTGAAGATCGAAAGAAAAAGAGAAAGTTTCTGACAGTTAAAGAAAAGCTAAAGATTATGTGGTTGAACAACTATAAAATGCGTCAAAGGTAGCACGACAATTAGGTATGAGTGAATCGTCCATTTGTACAATTAAAAGTCAAGAAAAAGAAATCCGTAAAAGTTCACCAAGTAGTATCTAATAAAAACACAAAAAATATTAAAATGGAAGCTGCTTTTGTATTTTGAATTTAAGAAAGCAGAGACAGGGGTGCTGCCATAGATGAAAACGTTATAAAAGAACCAGCGAAGCAATTGCATTTAAAAATATATTAAAATTAACAATTTGATCACGCAACTTAAATCATCGACATCTTCATTTTCTAAAGTTACAAATGTAAAACTAGTGTGCATTTGTTTTTCTTACTTCATACTGTACGTACCGTACTGGTTTATTTTACGTCTTTCTTTCCCAATGATCATTGACTTTTTGCATCGTATCAGTATTTTATGTTGAATAAAACGGTTTTTTTAATTTAAAACATCTTTAAAATTCAGTTTTTTTTTAATATAAGAAACAGTAACGTATGGTTAAGAAATGGTTTTTAAGTTTGAAGTCGTGTTTACAAATGTATAAAACATTTCGGTATGTTTATAAAAGTTTTTACACATACCCTGTTCCACAACGCGAAATTTCGACTTACGCGAGGGGTCTTGGAACGCATCCCTCGCGTAAGTCGGGACTCGACTGTACTTCGTTTCTCACTTTCAGATTCTGTATCAAGTCTGGTGTCATGAACTCCCAGGTACAAACCAGACCTTTACATCTTCCATAAACCTCATCTTTTCACATTAAATATAAACCCCTCTCTTTTTCCTTCCGAAAATCTCCGCACAGCTTTCTTTCATCCTCATGAGAATAAATTTATACAAACCCTCTTTTCATTCTTATCTAAAGGGGGTTATCGTTTTTAGGGTTTTTAAATTTTAGTTATGAACTCATGTAATAAAAAAATTACTGGTGTTTTAAAAATTTAATAAACTTTTGTTTTCAGTCCCCCCCCCCCTCACCCCGAGAACATAGTGATTCACATTGTCTATGTTTGGTTTAACAGAATTATTTTCATTTAGTGCCAATTTTTGGTTTTTATGCCATTTATCACTCAGCTTTATAATTATAATCATTCTGCATTTTTAATGTATTGTATTGTATTTCTTATTGTGTTTTGTAACATTCAAATTCTAATTGTAACAGGTAACGGGAGTCTCTAAGGTGTATGTATATGCATAACAACACCAAAGATCGTCTACAGTGTTGGGTTGATAGGATTTAGTTTCGAAAGTTTACCATCGATCTTTTCTTTTTATTAACATTACGAAAGATATTTAAAACACCGTTTCCGAATCTACAGCATCGAAAAATTTGAAGGAAAGCCCCCCCCCCTCCCTCCCCTCGTCATCATAGTAAAGCGCGTCAGAAATCTCGGTTTTAATGCTTCAGTTTTGGAAAAAATCCAGGGAGAGCCCCGCCATTACTCCTCCTCCTAAAATCATAGGAGGTCAGTTAAAGTTTTGTTTTTGGAACTTAACTTTTGAATAACTTTCTACACCCTAGTTTTTATCAAAGAAAGCTTACACGTTTTTAAGGCTTCATTTTAAGCAAATTCTTGGTGGATGCTGCTCGAATCTCTCCTTTCACTAACATCGCTCAAAATCTTCTAAAACCGCGTTTTCAGAGCTAAGATTTTGAAAATTTCCTGGACTCCCATCTTCCTAACATAATTGAGAATGATATAAAAATCCAATTTTGGAGTTTCAATTCCGAAAAATTGCCAGAGAAGGGCCTTCGAACTTCCACTCTCCCTACATCACCAGAGATCATCTAAAATTGCGTTTTTAAGACTACAATTTAAAAAAATTTCCGGGGAGAAACCCCCGGACCCCTTATTTCTGATCTAATGTTGAACTTACAATTAGGTTTATATTGCTAATATTTAATGTAATGAATGCCTTAAGCAAGAAAATAAATCTACTCTTTGTGTATTGCTGCATGTGTTTGACAAAATTAAGGGGTCAACCCGCCCCCCTAATAACCTTTCTATTCTAACAAAAGTTATGTTAGAAGATATTACTACGGAAATAATCGATGAAGCTGGAATCATTTAAAAATATTTGAATAGATTATTTTACCCCCCCCCCCACCTGTTTTTTCTTTTTTACAAACCAAGATTTTGCTTATCTTGTATCAATTGTTCACCAGTTAAACACAGAAAGGATCCGTTCCGTTATTATATTTTTTTAAGTATTTAATTTTTACGAATGATTTCTTCATATTTAAGGGATATCGTTTCCCAATCGTTTGTTAAAAATTAGTATTAGGAGCTATGGGGCCGCGACATCCTTTATGCCAGGGCCGATTTCTTGAATCAATCCGCCACTGGGTGTGGGGGGGCGGATTCTCGTATATATGAAATGGAATAATCATGTAATAGAGTTCAATGTTTTAAATAAAATATATATTGCATTTTGCGCACACTATAAAAATAAAATCAGTAACCTATTTTGAATAAGTATTTATATTTGTGATGAGCTGGAAAAGGGCAAGAACAGAAGAATCAACCCGAATGGTTCCAGCAGGGGGACTTGGTGTCATATTTAAATTCATCAATTTCTCTGTTGGTACTTTTCGGTACACTTTGTTCGTCAGAGAAATTGACTTGAGGTGAACGAATTCCGGAACGCGAAGGGTAGGTAAGTCCTATCAAATTGTATCCGAAGAAAAAAGCTATCAAGTTTGATACAAGATATGTTTTAAGTTCTGCATTAAAAATACATTATGTTGATAGTTTTGTCTTGAAAATATTGAGAGAAAAACTGAAGTTTAAGATTGTTTTAACAAACAATCCCCACTTTTCAGAAGGTACCCCCCCCCCCCCCTCCAATTCCCCGACGATTTTATGATTAGGAATGAAACTACTAGATTATTTCATAATTTTTCAAAAATTTATAACTGTGCATATGTTATGCTGTTAACCATGCTGTTTGTCATTAGAAATTCAAAAAAAAAAAAAAAATACGAATGATTCTAAAATTGCTTGTATTATTGCTCTTAGATACGAAAGAATTGAAACTGATATGGCATGCAATACTATAATAAAGAATTATATTTTAGAAAAAATCACGGAAAAAGGATTCCGAAATTCTCGGGAACGTTTTTGAAAATTGTTTGGAGAATTCCGAAATACTCGGAAACGTTTTCGAAACTTTCATGAACCACAGCTGCACAGAATACTCAGAAACGTTTCCGGATTTTTTTTTACAGTGTATTTTATTAATTACTTCGGAAGTATTTTGACGATTATTGAAAGTTTTGTACCAAACTTTTCAGAAAAGTTAAGTATAACGTATATTTTTTCAAAACATGGGATTTTTTTAAGGTTAAAAAGTCCAGACACTCCTTAAGTGATACACCAAAAAGTGTGTATTCCTTTTCGTTCAAGTACGTTTCTGATAAATTGAGTCATTATCCTTGATTGGTCACTCAAGTCGATTCTTCAATCAACAAGTCAATCCTTCCCATTCATTGCAGCCTTATTTATCTACAAATTAATGTATCTATTTTCTTACTTGTTTTTTGTGCTGGCTGGGTTTTATGTGCTAAAATGTTTAACTATTTTCTTTTAAACTTTTAAGTGTTTCAAAAATATTATGAAAATTGTATATTTCTTTTATAGGTTCCTCTAAATATGTGCCAACTACCACCACCCAAACAGCCGTGCAAACCAACAAAAGACCTCCCCGCCCTAAGACTGACAACCCCAAACCAAAAACCCGTAAAACACCTAAGCAGACCCTCAAATCTATTATTAATGAAGCTCAAGACCTGAACACTGAACTAAGTAATACTAAAACTACCCTTATCCAAACCAATAACAAATGCTTACAGACAAACAAAATCCTTGAAGAAACACATACTAAAGCACTTAAAACCAAACATTCCCTCTCCACCCTAATTCATAAAGCTAATAATATCCAACACACCCCTCCACGCCCCTCCCAACATACCACTTCACCCCCCTCCCCCCATTTCTCCTACAGGTCACAATAGTATACCAAGCTACAAATCCGACAGCCCGCGCACCGCCGAAGCCGCAAGGAGGCTGTACCACGACTGCTTCTCCCCTACTTCATCTGTACCATGGGACGGTAAGTTCTTGGTTTTTATGAAGGGGGCTTTGTGGCCCCATAATTTCTATCAAAAACAGGTAGAATATCAGGGGCGGATCCAGAAATTTTCGTAAGCGGGGGTCAAGTTTCAAGGGCCAACATTATCCCTCATACGTAAAAAAAGTATCAGTTAAACAGGGATGCCGATAAAGGGGATTTCGCACACCCTCATGCTACGGAGCCTATCCCCCCCCCCCCCCAGATGAGATAAAAATCCTTTTACACACATTATATACAGCGGCTTCCAAAAATGTTCGTACACCTAACTTTCAATGAAATAGGCCCCTATCCCATTGGTTAGAATTAATATTTCGGAATAGGTAATTATAAAATCTATGATCAATTCTTAACAAATCTACCTGAAAAGTTTTTGAAAAATATTAAAACTTAATTTTTTTAAATCGAAAGCCATTTTCTCACAAAAGTCTTCGTACACTTTGAAAAATGTCTATATATTATTAAATAATCTAACTTTTTATTAAGTTATAAATAAGTGGAATATCGTGCAGTATCAACAATACCTTTTAAACGTCTGGGAATATATTTCATTCTTTTTTCTTTTTTTTTGCGTAATTTCTAAGTAAGTGTTCGACCACTCTTCGAGTCTTACTGTTCCTAGTTCTATTTTCGTTTCAAAGCCGTACTTTCGTAATCTAGCCTCCAGATATCTCTAAATATGTTACATTAGGTTCAAATCTGGAGATGGAGGGGATACTTTCTAAATTTTAGGACAATTTTGGAGGACCAAGACGCAAACGTTGAACACCGTTTGCTTCTTATCGTTATCTTGATCTCATCAAAAACAACCCTGTTGTAAAAATTTCCCCGCCAAGAAAACCTTTAACTTTTCTGCACAAAAAAGAAAACCTGCATCCTAAACCCAAAGACCCTCAGCCGTAAAAAGTTATGATATCTAGTTTGCCCGCCAAGTATCTGCCAAACTATCATCCTCCCTCTTCTCCTTTTTCATCACAGCTACTTCCATTAGAACCTCTTCCCACCTTCAACTCCTCAGAAATATGGATAGATCTTTTAAATTGTTTAGCTTGTTTGGCGGGAAGCTTTTTGCTCACCAAGCAACCACTTCACTTTGAAAACTTCCCGCCAAACAAGATAAACAATTTAAAAGATCTACCATATTTCGGAGGAGTTGAAGGTGGGAAGAGGTTCTAATGGAAGTAGCTGTGATGAAAAAGAAGGAGGATGATAGTTTGACAGATACTTGGCGGGCAAACTAGATATCATAACTTTTTATGGCTGAGGGTTTTTGGGTTTAGGATGCAGGTTTTCTTTTTTGTGCGGAAAAGTTAAAGGTTTTCTTGGCGGGGAAATTTTTACAACAGGGTTGTTTTTTGTTGAGATATCACATCTTTTTTGCATTGATATTATTACTTTGTCCGTATTTTTAGAATTGAGAACTTCAAGTCAGAAAATTTTCAGTTGAAACAACGCTGTTTTGAGTTTTTAAGGAACAATAATGGCTAGCCTAATTTTACGTCAGGTTATTTTCTGACTATTAAGATTTTATGTTCATTTTGCGAGAATTGGGCGGTTTAAATTTTATTGCAATTCTTGTATCCTTTCTGTTGCAAAGAAAACTTCTTGGATAATAAATACTATATTTTAAATTATATTGCTTTCGAGTATTTTACAACTTCGCAATAAATTCTATTAGTTTTTTATTTGACAGATTATTCAACATTTTTATGAAGGTTTCTTTAAATGTTTTACAGCTTGAGGGCTATTTTAATCTAGCTTTGCACTTTTTGTTTAATTACATTTTTTCTTAATTCGTGGATTATTTTACGTTTTATGAGATACTCGTAATTTTAATTGTTTGGTGATTTTCCTTTTTCTTGATAGAAGTCTTTGTCTTGTTTAATACCTAGTTTTGTTTAAAAGTTCATTTAAAAAACGAAATAACGCATGTTATCACCAAGCAAAAAAAAAAAAAAAAAAAAAAAAAAAAACTAAGCCATTAAATATTTTAAATTTGAATGTGTCAGAAGATCTATAAAACTTTACTCGATGTCAAATCGCGGATATCCCAAATTTGCCATAGAGAATGCGCATGTTGCGCGCGGGACTAAGCTCATTAAAAGTCTTGCTTAAATTAATTGCAAAAAATTTTTCAGCTAACAAATTACTGCAAAGCACGGATATCCACACGCGTGTTTCATATATTTTCAATTCATTATGTATTGTTTGTGAAAAATCCATTAATTTAGAAAATAAGCAAACCAATAAAAAAGTGCTATTTTTCGCTTTCAATTAAAAAGTTACATGTGCCATATTTATATGCGTACAGTTTCATATAATTTGTCACGTAAAATATTGTAATGGTTTAACCCCAGTTTCGCGCCGACATTTAAAATTTCTTCCTTACATAAATATATCAAAACTGAAAAACAGGAAGAAAAGAAATTTTGTATCGGCGAAACTGGGGGGGGGGGGGGGGGGATAGCATTCCCGCAGTCCGAGATAAACAAACCCTATGAGCTGAGAGTAAGTACATAAGAATTTAGGGAAAATTAGTGATTTTCAAACTTCAATTACTCCGGCCCATGATGTCCCTGGGGGTTGAATTTTTGTACATGTACTCAATGGCCCCCCAAGAATATGTATACAAAAAATCATTACCGTAGCCCCCCGGGGGGCTGTGATAGAACCCCGGGAAGGTACAATTTGGGGGGTAAAAACGAGGGGGGAAGGGGAGGGGGTCAAATGGCACAAAAGGCACATCAGTAGGGCACAAGGAATGTGTGTGCGAAATTTCAGCTTGATTCCTTTTTTCGTCTGGGCTGTAGCACTGTCAAAGAAAGCGAAAACTTTTTTGAACAGCGATTTTATAACTTTAATACCTCCTCCCCCTGATGGTCTAGGGGATTGTATTTTGGTTTACGGCGTCAGGGGCCACTAGAAATTGAGTACCAAAAATCAACTCCGGGGGGTCTTCATGGGGCTGAGATACAGAGGGGTAAAAAACCAAATTCGTTCTGTCGTGTAATCTTGTTCTTGGTCTCTTTATTTTCTTTCGTCTTTGGCGGTGGATTTGCTTCTGTTGGCTGCTGACGTTTGGTTTCCTTGGCGGGTTTCCGTGATAAAAAAACAAAATTGTTTCCGATAACCAAATTTTTGGCTAAGAGTTTAAAATTGGTTTTTAAAATAAAGGAACAGCAGATTAAGTTCCTAATTTCTTCTATTTACAATTATACAACAATTTAACCTAAAATGTTATTCATATTTATCTCTAAGTAAGCCGCAATTACAAAATGTTTTGAGCTTTATTATTGATTTTGCGACGAAAAGCGTGAGCTTTCTATTTTTCTTAGGACCAAGAAAATTTCTGCTGGAAGGGAGATCCCATTTAATCCAGCTAACCAGAGAACTTGGCGAACAATTTTAGGTGAAAACTAAATGTTTCATTTAACTCTGTAGAAACTTTTACATCACTCAAATGTGTATTTTTCATAATTTTTTTAACTTTAAATCTCCGATCACGCTTGGTCAACTTTGCCGGTTGACCTTTTATTGCCTTCTTTTCGGTAAGATTCTTTTCTTTAAAGCATTTTATCAAGCACTTTATTATAAAATGGAATAAATTATCTAATTTAGAGACATTTCAAACGAATTTACCGCTACTGGGAGGAAAAAATTCAAATTTTGAATGGTGTTTTATTTTTTACGAATACCAGCCATTTCAAAGTAATAAACACAATATTAAGGAATAAATAAGAAAAAAATTAAAGCCGAATGACTTTTAAGGGTCAACACAGTGCAAAAATGATAAAAGACGTATGATAATTTTAATCATGAATTTACTCGAAAATGTTTGAGTGTACGATGACTTTTGTGGCGTGTTATTTCTGTCTCTTCGTTTTTTGACCCATTTCAAAAAGAAGGCAAATCAATATTTTGAAAAAACTGCTGGGTTGTATTTAGAATGACATAGGAATGATGTGAAAAAATATTGGACGTCATATTGCAATTCAATTTCGCGTATTTTGGTTTTACTAAAAAATTTTGAAGTGTACGAACAATTTTGGGAGCCACTGTATATATCTCCCCCCCCCCCCCTCCGCTAAATTTTTCAATAGTGCATCTTGCGCCATGAATCAAATGTTCATCAAAATTCATATTTCTGCAGGCAAACATGCTTGTCATGTTACCGTAAGTTTGAATGTATGACATTACAGCTATAAAATGGTTAGAAAAAGCACACAACACACACACGCGACATGTGGTTTGGTGGAAGAGTACTCTGAAAAACGTTAAGCTCATTAGAGATGATTGTTCTTTTGAAAATGAACGAAGAACTCAATAGTGATAGCCCCAGTCAATCCCTTGAATTATGACGAGCTGAGAAGAAATACCTTACAGAACCAAACAAAGCAAGGTTTACATCGATTCTATGTACATTTATTATTTTTAGTTGAATAATAATTTTGAAATTCTTGTCAAGGGGGTCAGCTGACCCTTTGATCCTCCCCTAAATACGTCTTTGTAGAATATTTATAAAAAAAATTCCGCACTTTCTATTCAATAAATTTATAAGATGATTAAAATGAAAAGAAAACCACAAATTTGCAAGAAATAAACCAAACATAATAGCTCAATGAATTAGTCAACTTTCTTCAAGTTGCTTATGCAGACTTAGTTTAAAATCTCAATCCAAAATCGAGATGCTAAAGAAACAAAATTTCTTTTCAAAGCTTACAATGATTTTTTGTGTTACACTTGTTTTCATTTTGCTCAAAAGTATTCAAAAATGTGTCCAGCATTTCTTAAAAATGCTGCTAGAAATTATTGGAGTAAATAACTGCACGTGCCCAAAAAGTTTTTTTTGCTGTCTGTCGCAAATCTGCTTTATCTTAGTTCCATATTGTTTTTTCTCAATAGGTACTCCCCGCCGATCGCCAAGGCTGAAAAAGAAAAGAGAACTGTTGTTTTTCAGCTCCTCTTCATCTGGTTCAAGAAAAAGATCTGTAAGTAATCTCTAACAGTTTCTTTAATGTTGCTATCATCCTGAAATTAGTTGAATCGGAGAGTGGCTATTTCTAATATTAAGTCTTCTTTTTTAAGCTGGACAAAATTAATGGGAGCCTGATAGTTGACACCATCAATTTTCCTAAAACCTTAAGGATATTTTCCTAGTATTGTGATAAGAAAAAGTGAAGCTTCTTTCCTCTCTAATTTGACTTGTTTGCCCTCGAGTGGAGGTCAAAGTTTAAGATCGTGAGAAAAAAAAAGTTCATGTGATTGCTTTATTTGCTTCAAAAGCAATAAGGGAACCAAGCCAATTCCTTTAAGTGTTGATACTACTTGATACTAAGTACATGCTATCATAAATATTTTGGTAGCTCACTCATGGCTTTGAGGGCA
The DNA here is from genome assembly GCF_026930045.1 of Uloborus diversus. Classification (NCBI taxonomy): domain Eukaryota; kingdom Metazoa; phylum Arthropoda; class Arachnida; order Araneae; family Uloboridae; genus Uloborus; species Uloborus diversus. Next base: position 198,772,938 of record NC_072732.1, on the reverse strand, counting down.
ATGCTCAATTGAAACTTTTGCCTTGTTTGGGTCCGGATATCTGCTCAAGCCGTGAGTAACCCTTGGAAATAAGTGTGATTAACTACTCATCACAGTATAGTACTAAGAAAAATATAAAATAGCTTTCGTGTCTCTTGGTTTTAGTAGTTAAACAGTCTCAAAGTCGATGATTTTTTAAAAATGCTCAAGTTAAGGGTCAGTAACTTTGATCGCGACGGGCCTACAACTTTGGGACACAGCTGTCGTTCAAGTCCGATGGTGTAGTTTAAGGTCCAGGTTAGAAACCCATGGCAACTAATCAACTTTTTTAATTAAGCGGTCTCAAAATTGGTAGTTTGAAACAAAAATCACAATTTTAGGTAAATTACTCCGAAACGCAAGAGTCAATAACTTTGAGCAAGAGCTGTAATTATGCTCTACGTGGTGTAGTTTTAGAATCATGTCAGAAAACCATGAGATCTAGTCATCTTACTTTATTAAATGGTCTCAAAAGTGATTTCAGTGTGAAAGAGCGTTTTTCACGAGTTTATATGCTTTCTACTGAAAATCTTACGAGCTCAAACTCGCATAAATACTAGAACGAACCAACAACCAAATGTAATTTAAACTCCCAAAATTTCATGCTTCCAGTGTTATAAAATTTATTGACTCTGGCGTTTTGGAGTAATTGACCTAAAACTGTGATTCTTGTTTCAAATTATCAACTTTGAGACAGCGTAATCAAAAAAGTTGATTAGTTGCCATGGGTTTTTAACCTGGACCTTAAACTACACCACTCGAACTATAACTACAGCTGTGTCCCAAAGTTGTTAACCATTGCGATCAAAGTTATTGACCTCTAAACTTGGGCATTTAAAAAAAATCATCGACTTTGAGACTGTTTAACTACTGAAACCAAGAGACACAAATGCTATTTTATATTTTTCTTAGTACTATACTGTGGTGAGTAGTTAATCATATCATCCGGCTTTAGCATATATCTGGGCCCAAACAAGGCAAAAAAAAAGTAGCAATTTCAATTGACCTTTGTTCTCAAAGCCATGTCACCAAAATATTTATGCTAGCATCTACCTAGTATCAAGTAGCATCCACACTTAAAGGAATTGGCTTGGTTCAATCATTGCTTTTGAAGCAAAACAATCATATATTTAGTTCTTTTTTTTTTTCCAAGACCTTAAACTTCGACCCCTACTCAAGGACAAATTAATCAGTTTTTTTAGAAAAAAAACTTCACTTTTTCTTATCATAGTACCACTAACACATCCTGAAATTTTTACGAAAATTGAAGACATCAACTATCAAAAGTGTCCAGCTTAAAAAAAATGACTCTTAAGCCTTCCTCCGAAAAACTTTGTTCTTAAAGACAGGCCCAAGGAAGTCAATAATTACGAAATTTCTTTTCAATTTGGCATATTTTTACTAAGTTTTGATTCATAAGTTGTTTACTTTAATGAGATAATTATTAAATTTGTTAAAATACATTTGCTTTTCTATTTATGTCTGCTTTTCCTTTCAGTCAGTTAATCAATTATTTTAAATAGTATTTTCTCTTGGGTATTTTCACGCTCCCCCCCCCCCCCCTTCGAGTGTGCTCGCGTTGAGAAACTCTGCTAGATAGTTCTAAATTTCGCTGAAAATCGGACACACGTTTCAAATTGCACTAAAAACATTTTTATTGATTTTAGATATTTAAGAAACTTGTGCACTAGAGTTAAATTTTAATTCGAGTGAACTCTATTTTCTACTTCTGTAACAGTCATATAACGAATGGTGCAGTCATTCTAAACGTTCAACAGAACATTAAAATAAAATATTTTAATTGGTAAATTAGAGGGGGGGACAAATCCTTTTTGTATATTCGATTGTATATGGATAATTTCTTTAGAGCTGTCCTGAAATGTATTTATTCATAAAAATATTTCTGGGAACATGAATTGTTTTGCTGATGATGTCAAAGTTATGGTAACATCAGCAGTAGAAAATGAAGAAAAAGCAAATCAGCTGCAAGAGGATCTAGATCATATTACGGAGTGGCCTGATAAATGGGGTATGGCTGTCAATGTTGGGAAATGTCAAGTGCTACATTTAGGGCATGGGAATAAGTGTACAAGTTATTATTTGCAATGTTCAGTCATTAGTCAGGCAGAAAAAGTTACTGATCTGGACATCTTAATAAGTCAGGATTTAAAGTTCAGCCAAAAATGCAGCATAGCTAGTAACAAAGCCAATAAGACGCTTGGGTTCATCAATAGATCTATTTCAAACAAATCTAAAGTTTTCTGCCCTTATATAGAAGTTTGGTAAGGCCTCATTTGGAGTATGCTGTTCAGTTGTGGTCTCCTTACATTAAAGTATTGGAAAGGGTTCAAAGGCGGGCTACAAGGCTAATAAATGGACTTTCTCATTTAGACTATGATTCCAGGCTTAGAAGGCTAAAAATGTACAGTCTTGAACAAAGAGACCGAGGGGATATGATTCAGTTGTTTAAATTTATTAAAATGAAAGATGTTACGGGGCTGAAGTTTAGCACTGAAAACAGGACAAGGGGTCATTGTTTTAAGCTACTTAAATCTCGGGCTAACATGGATATTAGGAAAAATTATTATTTTAGCAGGGTAGTGGAACCTTGGAACAGCTTACCGGATGAGGTGGTAATGAGCAAGAGAGTAGATAGTTTTAAGAGGGCCATTGATCTTCACTGGGGATTGTAAATTGACTAGGACCAGTCTAGCTGGGCCCAGAACCTGTTGCTGGTCGTCAATTTTGTATTTGTATTCATTTACAAATGTTTTAAAATCTGTTTTAATCAAAATTTATTTTTTAAACCAAGTTTTTGGTGCTGTGCATTTTGCAATTTTCGTTCCTAAATCTGTCTTAACCATCAGTAAAACTTGTCATTGATGACGAAACATAACTTCATATTTTGTTTTCAGGTGAGCAGTGATTCCGAGGACGAAAATGTCACAAAAAGAAGAAAGTTCTAAAGATTAGCAACTTTGAAATTTCGGAGTGTTTTCCAGATGGAGATCGTAACGTATATGGTGAAATTTGAAAGGTTGAAAGCCTACTGAAAACGAGTTGACAGAAACATCAAGTAAGATTTGTTTACTTTAAAAAACAAATGAACTTAAAGTATGGAAATGATCAAAAGCCATAAAAGGCGAAAGTTGGAGTGGTGTAGTAATTATACCTTGGGTGGATTTTCCTTGGAGGACCTGAATGAATGAAAAGCACTCTTTTAAAATAAAATTAAATAGTAACTTGAAATTGGGGAAAAAAAAGTAAAGAAATAAAACCAGAACCGTTACAAACCCTTCAGAAAGAAATAATAGTTATAACATCGGAAAAATATTTCTTAAATTTTAGGTACCAAAACCTAAAAATGTATCTGAAAAAATCAAATTTCAAACTTCTAGGGTTGTCTATGTTCATTCTTTGAGCCACATACTGTTACTGATAGCTGGTTCTTGCGAAAGAAGCTCATAATCCGCATGATGCCGTCATTTCTTTTTAGCTCCAATCGGGTACAGTTGGAAAAATATTGAAAAACGAGATTGGTAAACAAAGATTCTCGTTAATTCTGTATGTGGAATAATGTATCTATCACAGCAGTGCACTTAGAAAAATAAAAGTATCATTTGTGGCAAATTACAAACTGTGCTGTTAATTCAAGAAAACTTCCAGTACAAATTAGAAGCATTTCTGGAAATACATCTTTTCTAGCATTGACTCTTAAAGTAATATATTATCCAAAATTTAAGATTTTAAGTGTTTTTCACACTTTTAAATGCTACCTCAGTTCAACTTTTTCATAAAAATTTGAAACTCTAAATAACTAAAAGAGGGGGGAAAAGTACACTTGCTTGAGCACTATTATTGCATTAGTAAAATTCCTTTTTCATAAAAACGTTTATGCTTACTTCAAAATCTAGAATGATTATTTACATGTATTTCGTTCCTATAATAAAACAGTTAAGTTATGCGTTTGTGGTAAGATACATTGTATTGTTTTTAAATAAATTTTAAACAAACTAAAAAAAAGTTCACTTCAAAATAGTTTTTTTTTAAAGACAACTTTTCAGTTTTTTCTCGGGGAAAATTAGACTAATAAGCTTGAAATTAAACTGATAATAATTGATTTATTTATAAATAAGCTTACTTCGACCAACCGGAAAAACATTCATAACCATTTAAATGTCAACTTTTTATTAGAAGTATATTTTTCGCTCAAAATATGATGAAATACTTATATTTTTTTGAAGGAAAGCAGAAGCTTTATTGGACTGCAATCAAGTATTTAAACCTTACTATTTTAAGCCCTTCCTTGAATAAGTTCATCAAATATTTAGCTGCTATAATTATAAAGGCATACGTTTTTTTTAACTTAATGTGTTGATGATCACCACTAAAACTAACCCACGAGATAAATCCATACATTTGGTCCTAAAACTAACTTATTTCACTTTCTAAGCCAATAATTTGAAAGTAGCTGAGATTTTTTTCCTGCACAAACGTGATTTTAATTTAATATTTTATTGACGTTTCTCATTAGAAATGATGAAAATGTAGACAAAATTTGAGGCAATAAAGCAAGTCCCTATCACTAAAATTAATTTAACCCTACTTCAGTTAAAGAAAACCTTCTATTATTTACAAATATAAATTAGTAGATACATTTATATCGTTAACGAGTAACTACTAAGGAGTAAAAAAACTGAAAGAGGTTGTTTGCTTATTCATACTATTGGCTTAAAAAGCATTAAATTAGTTTTGCCCAGAACAAAATTTTGAAATATTTTTAACGAATGCCAGAATATGTTGTTATATTTATTGAAGCTATCATATACATATACTTATATATATATATATAATATAGAAAATTAAGTTGGTAATTTAGGTGTAGTACAACAATTATGCAATGTTTTATGTGTTCAAGTCCCTATAAAACGAGGTTTCAAGTAAAAGATTTTATAACAGTACGTAGCAAAAATTTGCACAGAACTCCAAATCCGACTCTTAGTATGACTCTTGTTTAAAAATGTCTACATATTTATGTACCTATTTATTTCATATCAAATACTTGCCCATTGTTTTTTAAATAAAGTATGACTCTTGTATGAATATGTTTACATATTTATCTATTTATTCATTATACATCGCACTCGCCCATTGTTTTATGTTAATTATGACCCTTGTTTGAAGGTTTTTAAATTTTGATTTATGTATCTATTCATTTCACATCAAACTTACCCATCGTTTTTTATGTTAAGTATGGGTCTTATATGAATCTATTTACATATTTATGTATGTATCTGTATATTCATTTTACATCTAATACTTACCCATTGTTTTATTTGTTAAGTATATGACTCTTGTTTGAAAATTTCTACATATTTATGTATTTATTTATTCATTTCGCATCCAACACTTACCCATTGTTTTATATGCTAAGTATGACTCTTGTATGAAAATTTCTGCATGTTTATTTATCTATAAATTTCACATCAAACACTTACCCATTATTTTACATATTTGTATTGCTCTTGTAAGAAAATTTCTACATGTCTCTTTATGTTTCTATTTATCCATTTCACATCAAACATGTCTTAACCTTCTCGTAAACAAGTTATGAAAAGAAAAATAAAACAGTAAAGCAGTTAAATGAACATAAACTGATGCACCATCAAAGTGCTTTTTTTTAAATCAAAAGTTTTGATTTATTTCTTAAGGACCTCGAAGTCCAAATCAAAAGATTTCAATTTAAGAAAAATTGTTTAGTTAAAACAAATTTAAAAGTACGCACATAATGCATCAATTTAAAGGTATGTAGTTCAACTAATCAGGTAATTTTTTTTCTTTGATATGCAGCTTTCAAGTCTCTTATTGTTCACTAGTGGTACCCGCACGGCTTTGCCCGTAATAGAAAATTAAAAGGCCTTGGTTCGCCTGTATATTTACAAACAATGTATGGTGAATTTTCTCGCCAATTGGCTTGTGCCCATGTTACGGTTCCACGTAATGATAATTTCGTAATTCACTCGTCCATCTTATGATAATTTTGTTCTTAAAATTGGAGTAGAAAAAGAACCACATCGAATTTTCAAAAAATCGCTTCGAGGTGCACACCCCATGCTACAAACTAATTTTGTGTCAAATTTCACGAAAATCGGCCGAACGGTCTAGGCGCTATGCGCGTCACAGAGCTCCTGACAGGCAGAGGGACTTTCAGATTTATTAGGTATAGATTGCTCTTCAAAACAGTGCTCTTCAAAACAAAGCACTACTGGCTGAAAAAACACGAAATTCAGATAGATGGGGTAGCAATGATCCCGGATAAGACATTTCGAATGATCATATGAGTCATATTTGTATTTTAGTTCTAGGCACAGAGGTTGTTGAGGTTCTAGGTTGTTTCTAAACCTTATTTTTAATAGTTTTACTTTTCTTTTTACAGGTGCAGCACAAACAACTGCAAGCCAGAATATGCTCAATGACTGTGAACAGTTCATAAAAAGCTGGCTGAGATTTGTCCCAGATAGAAATGGGAGCAGGAAAAAATAAATTGATAATGTTTTGTTTTTGTTATATTTTATAGGTTTTTTTTGTTTTTTATATCAATTGTAAATAAAAGTATTTCTAATTATATTTCTTGTTTTATTATGCATATAACGTGACTAAATACAGATCACTTTTATCTCTACATTTTTTATGGTTAAATTAGTTACTTTGTACATAAAAATGAATTATATTGAAAAAAAATTTTTTTTTGGCCCTAACGTTTTTGTTTGGGTTTCACTGCTTTTCAGAACATCAATGAAAGCACTAACTGCCCAGTTAATATAGTATTCTGTTAATTTAAAAGTTATACTTCCTAATAAGTCAACAGTTTAAATTCTGAGGGGGTTATGAGTACAGCAAGAGTTATGCAACGAAATAAATCATTTTTCCTTTGATAAAATTCTCCACACTTATTTTGTAATACAACAGCAAAACCAAAATTGAAAAGAAAGTCGACACTAATCTCTTCCTTATTATACTGCTCCGAAGAAAACATTAGTTGGGATTGTGTGAAATCCAATATATCAATTTTGACGGGACGCACACATGCAGTTGAAATTTTCCAAGTTGTGATGTTACGAAGGGTAAAAAGCCTTACATTTTAAGCTCTACATGATGCAACAATCTTTTTATTTATGTACTTTATTTTAGCAATTAAAATTTTTCAGTTTTTTTTATTTTAGTATTTTTACTCTTTGAAACCAATGTATTGATGTAATGAGTGAAAATAGTAAAAAAATTAAATGAAACAGGTTTGAGAGCAATCAGAGGTAGCAATAAAGGCTATGATGTCACAAAGGGCGAAAAGTCACATAAATTATAGGTACTATACATGATGCAACTATATTTGTACTATATTTATTTAAATAAATAAAATAGAATTTCCACGCTTCATCATTTTTAATTTTTAGTATTTCTACGCTTGTAAACTAATGATTTGATATATATTTGGTAAAGTATATTGATTTGATGAGGGAAAATAATAAAAAAATTCAAATGAAATAGGCTGGAGAGCAATCTGAAGTAGCACACTATTAAGGTTGAGCATATTAAATTTCAATAACGTTGGAAAATAGTTGCTTAAATGTTGATTTTTCATCAGAATAGCGTCGGAAAATAATCAGTCTAACGTTGGAAAATTGTTTGGATAAGCGTCGAAATTTATATTAGAATAATGTTAAATGTTGGTTAACTGTTGTAATTTACATGGAATTTTTTTTATGGAATAACGTTTGGAATTGGTTGGTTCACCGTTGCATTTTACGTAGGAACAGCGCTGGAAAAATGTTGAGATAACGTTGGAAACCAATAGTTGGATAACCGTTTTCCGACGGTGCACTTGAACGTATGTTTTAACGTAAGAGGCCGACATTAGTCTAACGTAATAAGCTAACGTTGGCCGAATGTTCGTGTGCTAGCTGGGCATACACATAACCCTCACGCATACACATGCCTGCATACACATACTCCCCAGACACAAACATACCCCTCTCCCCCACACGCACTCGTGATTGCGAAAAACATAATTTGAATTCAAGATGTCAAAGTTCAAATTAATTTTTTTATTTATTATTTTCTTTTTTTACGACAGTGCCACCGGGCCCTTCCAATGTCCAGCCCCTAGTTTCTGACTAGACTGACATGGCCTCTCTTCGGGCCTGGTGACACCCACATTACCTACGTAGCAAGTGTCTGTTTTTTTTACTTTCGGGAGAAGTATAATGCCCAGAACCCACTCTTGGCTTAATTTTAAAGATCAGACAATTGAGCTCGAATATTAAATCAGCTAAAACCCTTGAAATAAAATTTGTCTTTTCGAAAGAAATGCTTTTAAAATACTTTATGAAGTGGCTTCTTTACTAATAATAAAGCAGAAAGTCTTTGTCCGGAGGATGTCTGTAGGATATCTGGATTTCTGTGACGCGCCTAGACCGTTCGGCCGATTTTCATGAAATTTGGCACAAATTTAGTTTGTAGCATGGGAGTGTGCACCTCGAAGCGATTTTTCGAAAATTCGATGTGGTTCTTTTTCTATTCCAATTTTGAGAACAAAAATATCACAAGATGGACGAGTAAATTACGAAATTATCATAACGTGGAACCGTAAAATGGGCACAAGCCAATTGGCGAGAAAATTCACCATACATTATTTGTAAATATATACAAGCAAACCAAAAGTCCTTTTAATTTTTCTATTACGGGCAAAGCCGTGCGGATACCACTAGTATAAAATATTTTATGATGTATCTTCGTGAATAAAAGTGATACTTCAACCGAAAGTACAAAACTAAGTTCTTCGTAAATCGTAAACTTTTTTCAGAAATTTACTGCCTTTTCCCAGCTATATTTACTGTGATGTATATTTAAAAAAAAAACTATTGTTGCTGGTCCCCCAAATGCAGGGGTCATTTACTTTTTATTGGAAAATGACAGCTAGGGCATACATTTACTGTGACAAAAGTTACAGAACAATTGGCTCTTTTTTTTTTCTCGAAAAATCTAGAAATGTGAATTTTTGAAAGTGTCCTAATGTTTTTGGCGATAGCATGCAGATACACGTTTGTTTTGGCTTATGATAGGAGTTAATATATTAGATAAAACTTTATGCTGTCAACAAGGACGCGTCACATACCTGTTTGATGTCTTGATTGAGTTCAGTGTGCATATGAAAACGCTTTTCTACGGATCGAGTCTTAAGGAAATCATAAAAACTTTCAGAAATGCCTAAAACCTTTAGTATTTTCGAGGGCAAAGTTGAGCTCGTTAATTTAAAATATCTCTACTCATTTTTATTTTTTTGAACTAGCAAGAAGCTAGTTCAAAACGGGATCAAAATAACACATTATATTGGTTTGGTACATTGAAAATGTATTACATTAAGCGGGATATTCTTTTAACCGATATTCTAATAAGCGGGCTTGACTGTATATTTTTTAGTATTTTTCTCGTGATGATTTGAACAGTTTAAAGCCAAAGAACATGTAAAAATGTTTTTAAAAATCATGCATTTAAGGGTTAAAGTGAAATTTAGAAATTTTATTTTTCATACTTGACATTCCACTAAATTACTCATAATATGATTAACTACAATAATTATAATTTCTCATGCATTTTATGGTAATTTATTTTTCTTCTGCTGTTGCTTTAAACTCTTATGGGAGAGAAAAGTTGTATTTATTTTTCAAATGCGCCTGGTCTCGGGTTTATAAACTGGCTTTTTAGTATTGTATGTGGTTATAAGATTGCGTATTGACTTTCAGATAATATTAGAATAAATATTGTCTCCAGCGAATCAAGAAAAAAAATATTAAAATGCATGTACCATTTCCTCCCCATTTTGCAAACAGTTTCAGGAATTGCTTTGCCCGCGGTGTTTCATGCGAATTCGATTTCACTGCAAACAAGAAATTTCGTACTGTTAAGTAAACGTTTCAATTCTTTTTAATTCCTTTTACAAAAAAGGAAGTATTGTATTCGCAAAAAAAATTTCACTCAAAAATCGACCTTAATTTCCATTTTGCTCACCCCCGAATAAATGTTAAGTGTTTTTTTCGACTCGACCACAGGTGGATAAGTGCCTAAAAACGTATAGACACGCGAAATATCCATTTTGACGATTTCCGAGTTAATTACATAAAGAGTTCTCGTGACGTCTGTATGTGCGTATGTATGTCGCATAACTCAAGAACGGTATGTCCTAGAGAGTTGAAATTTGGTACGTAGATTCCTAGTGGAGTCTAGTTGAGCACCTCCCCTTTTGGTTGCATTCGGGAGTTTCTAAAGGAGTCTTTTGCCCCTTTTTGGGTGGAAATCATTGTTAATTTCGATGTAAACTCAAGTGGTGTTAAAATTTGTCGCACACTTGGCGATATATCGCCAGCCTTTTGGTCGCCAAGTTTTGCCGAACTTGGCGACAAATTTGGCGATTTTTTAATTATTTTTTTTAAATTTGGTTTCAATTTGGCCATTGTTGGTGAGATTTAGAGAGTAAACAATTGAATAATATTAAAACTGCCAATAATGAGAAAATGACATTAAATTGGAGTAAAAGGAAGTCATGTGGTGCACACATCAGCTCGTTTACTAACAAAGTAGCGGAATTTTTTTGTGAAAAATAGCACTTTTAACTTCAAATGGCAGCCAAAAATTTTAAAGTCAAAAAAAAAAAAAAAAAATCTGAGAACGTTGGAGGGAGGATTAATTAATACTTTGACTAAATTCAAATGGAAGTTGATTTCAGATAAATGTCAGCTGCGATACACAGAACACCGCAAATCATCTTTCACCAAAAGTGCTCTGGGAAGAGCTCTGTCACCAGCTTGTCTGTGAATATTTTTTGATCAAAAATTTATAGAATATTCTTAAAACCATACATAATGATCCAGAAAAGGTTATAATAAATTTTATCAAACTATTTTCTAAAAAATTCGTAAAAAAAGTGAATTTTTTGAAGCTGAAAACCCTACTCCCCCCGCCCCCCTCCTTAATTGTTTTTAACTGTTTTCATAAAAATAAATTGCTGAGAATAAAAAACATTGGGTGAAAACCAGGGGCGGCAAATAGGGGGGTCAAGAGGGGGCGGTCGCATCCCCAAATTTTATAAGCAGAATGATAGAAAATGGGGAATTCAATTTATGTAAATCGGAAATCAATGTTCATTTTAAAAAATCTTGCTAGTTCCCAGTAAATATTTGATGAAACTCGATGTATTTCCAGAATAGAAAAAGTGTTTTTCGTTATTTGGATGATGACTTAAATTCATGAAGTATTTTCCGGCCTTTTCAGAACATAGAAAAGTGATAGAGAACCATGGTTTATTTTAACTAAAAAAAGACATTTCTTCATTTTGGCTAAATATTTCATACTTGCGTGCGCAGTGTAATGATGGTATGTCCAACATGAGAGGCTTGTGCAAAGTGGTGTGGCTGCATGGTTTTCACAAGAAAATACCTTGATATTTCACAATCACTTTTAAGTTTATTTTTTAATTGTATATTTATTTGATGAGTGTTTATCGCTTTCTTCTGCTCGAAACACGTTTCAGCTGCTCAATGCATTATATGCTATCATAGAAACTTCTTAAAAATGCATATGATTATTGAATTTAAAAAAAAACATATCAACAAATACCTTTTATGGGGCTCTGTAATTATGCAATCTCGGCGTGACAGAAGATGGTATTCAAGAGTTAAAACCATAAAATTATTTCTCTATAACTTCAAAGCAGTGATTTGACGACTGAAAGAATTATTGCAAAACGATTCTTTCAATGGTGAAAAAGCTCATGCCCTTTACCATGTATGACATCGTTTGAATTTTTATTCAATTTATTTGTATTGAGGAAAGTTTTTGAAAAATGCTTTACTCTATCAAAACATCTTCAATCCGCTACTCTTAATTTTTGAACTATTCAAACCACAGTTCAATCTACAATTGATCTGTGCAGCATACTAATATAGCTCAATCTATAATTGAAACTGAAACTATATTTTATATAGATGCATATTTCAATCAATCGTGAAAGCTTTAAAAAAAATTCTTCCTCCGAGCCAGTTTTAAAAAAGCGAACCGAAAACAAAAAAATCAAACATTGTTTTTTAAATATTTTGTATGAAGAAATCTATATTCAGTTTCGAATGAAATTAACACAAGATTTGATGATAATTATTTTTCTGTATGGTTGGCTCTATATTATCTGGATTGGACGTTGAAAACGAAAAATAAAATGTTTCAATTATGAGTAAAATTTTTAGCATTAGGCAAGAAAAATTACAAGCAATATACCGACAGACCGGTTATCACATCCAGAGACTGCAGTTTCGTCCTTGTTATGGACTCATCAGTCTGGAATAATGAATAATAGAGCTGGATGCAGATGACATCTCATTTGAAGCTGAGAGCGCCGACGAGACTAGCTTATTCAATGATGAAAAGCCCCTCACAATTTTTGAAGTTTCCTGGGTGATTTTGAAGAGCAAGAAAAAAAAAGTGTTTTCGTACATAACTTTGTTACTTCAATTATATTTTAACTATTCCAATCAGCTCAGCTAGTAGAGAAAGATTTTTTTGTCTCAAGAGGTTAGAAAATTATTTTCGAAACACAATGGGCAAAAAAAAAAAAAAAAAACATTTTTTATTTAGTTGTATTGGCAAAACAGCACGACACTGAGCACTGACAGATTAGTAACACGATTCCCTGCTCTTTCCAAAAATCATGCATTAAAACTTTTCCAAGAGGTTTAAAAACTTTAGTATCGAAATGTTTTGTAAGATAATTTATTAGAAAATGAATTAAAATTTTGTTTCCAAACACAAATTTTTATTCATAGTAAACCGATTTTATGACCACTCCCTGTTAGCTAAGATATGTTTTGTACCGCACTGTAGTAATACATAATTAAGAAACTCGACCCCCCCCCCCCCCCAAATGAAATGCTGAAATGCCGCCTCTGGTGAAAACTAAATATTGTTTATTGACTTAAATAACAATTCTTTGTAATTATAAAAAAAATCACACTATATTATGCAGAAAGAATTTACCATGGGAGAATGTCGCAATTTAAGTCTTTTTTTTTAATGTAAGACTAAGTATGTGTTTTAATTATTTCATAGTTTTACCCTTAAATGTATCGCGTTGTCATTTGGTATTTTACCCCATTATAATTGTTCTAAAATAACACAAGAACAAAATGAAATTCTATAGTTGCCAATAAAAAAATATTCACTGAGGATGCTACTAAATTAATTTTGAACTTGTAAATGCACCAACCTGTTGGAAAACAATACATATTTTTTTCCGAAGTTCAAAAAAATAGGACTTCATTTCTTAGTTTACTAAGCTTGAAAATGCTTACTTCTTGAAATTAAATTACGAATAAATTTCACAGCTACTACCTTATTAGTAAGCTATTTTCACAATTTTTATCAATATTTTGAGCCGTTAGATAATAAATTATTTGTTTTTTCAGTTAGCCCAATGTTGACGAGTGTTTGTTCAACCATAAACAATTCCTTAAATTAAACTATATTTTTTTAGTATTTTTCTCATGATGATTTGAACAGAAGTTTAAAGCCAAAGAATATGTAAAAGTTTTTTTTTTAAAATCATGCATTTAAGGGTTAAAGTGAAATTTAGAAATTTTATTTTTCATGCTTGACATTTCACTAAATTACTCATAATATGATTAACTACAATAATTATATTTTCTCATGCATTTTATGGTAATTTATTTTTCTTCTGCTGTTGCTTTAAATTCTTATGGGAGAGAAAAATTGTATTTATTTTTCAAATGCGCCTGGTCTCGGGTTTATAAACTGGCTTTTTAGTATTGTATGTGGTTATAAGATTGCGTATTGACTTTCAGATAATATTAGAATAAATATTGTCTCCAGCGAATCAAGAAAAAAATATTGAAATGCATGTACCATTTCCTCCCCATTTTGCAAACAGTTTCAGGAATTGCTTTGCCCGCGGTGTTTCATGCGAATTAGATTTCACTACAAACGAGAAATTTCGTACTGTTAAGTAAACGTTTCAATTCTTTTTACTTCCTTTTACAGAAAAGGAAGTATTGTACTCGCAAAAACATTTTCACTCAAAAATCGACCTTAATTTCCATTTTGCTCACCCCCGAATTTTGTTTAGGGTTATAGTTTTAGTATTGTGCTAGCAAAAAACACTTCGAGAGATTTCGCATGTCAGTTAAAACCATTTTTCTTTATCATTAGTGGGTTAAAATGATAGAAAGATTACAGAATTCGATAAGTTTGTTCAGCTATGAATAACAGTTCTTTGCATTTAGTTGCAATTTTAACATTGACAAAATGATCCTAATTATTTAGTATTAGGATCATTTTCAGCCTCATCACAGTCTGTTCTGCTTAATTTCCACTCCTTCATTTTATCTATTCCTGGAGACTCATCAGGTACAAGGATTTGATAGTCTTTTATAGATTTATGTAATGTAGTCTTAGGATATTAGGTACAGCTGTTGTCGAGCCACGTTAAATTTTTATCAATGTCTGGAATTGCAAAATAAATAGTATGCATTTTCGGAGTAATTTACAAGTTTCAAGTGGTTTTGAGATGGTTTAATTTTTCAAATAATGAGAAAATCATAATTTTTTGCTTAAACTGAGAAGAAACTCCATCTGAAATTATCCACCCTTCAATATCTGAGATAGGTATAAACTCTTAATTTTTGCATAAGCTAAACAGTCGGAAACTAGCACATAGGATCAATGCATATCTAAGTGTATCAAGTCTTTCGAGAACTAGCCCAGTAAGCACTCGTAAATTTTCTTTTGACTTTTAAAATTTAAGAAATCCACCTGTTAAGCACAAAACCACCTTTGTTCACATGCACTTTGCCTTACAAATTTTCTATACTTTAACCGTATTTACTATACATATGAGTTAAGGATGGTTTTAGTTGCTTTTTCAGTAATTTGAATTGAAAATGGTTTTAAGAGCAAGAATGTCTAAATAAATATTAAAAACATTACCAAGATACATAACCAACTTTTTTACGATTTTTTGAGCAATCACAATTGCTTATTGTTCTCACTTTACTGTCCTTGGTGTTATGCTGATTTTATTTCCCCCCCCCCCACCTCCTTCTGCAGCATCACCGTCGACCGGCTTTTCACGATGCTGCTCCTCTAGCGAAAAGTCTCCAGGTCGCATCCATATCCTACACACACGCGCATACATACACAACCACACATACAAACACATGCACAACTACCCACTCATTCATGCCTTCACACAGACACAAACACATACCCCCTACACACAAACACACACCCCTACATACACACACACACACTCGTGATTGCGAAAAACATAATTTGAATTCAAGATAACAAAATCCAAATTAATTATTATTATTTTTTTTAATTCATAAAAACAAAACATTCTAAATATATTCAGTAAATTACCGCCCATTAGCCAGGGCTAAAGCAAAAATGCGTGAAATACACCGAACCATTGCTTCGGTCACTCGTCTGGTCTGCTAATTCTATATTAGCTACCAGTTTGTTTCGCACTCTTGGTTTCTTTAAGAGGTTTTTCATTTCCAGTTCAGTCACTTTCCTACGCCGGGCTGATGAGTGCTAATAAGCACGAAACTGCAGTCCTCGGCTCGAAATGACTGAGTTGGCGGTGTATTTCACGTATTCTAAATATACTTTTTCACATTATCATTTTATTATTATTTTTTTAATTTTGAAATTACGTGATGGATGATTTGATAAAAACAAAAGTTTTATGTATTTAGAATATACAAATAATCTAAAACCATCTATAAAAAATGGAAGATCTAAAAATACCTAATTTCGGTAACGGACGTACTGGTACGTCCGTTACCATTGATTTACCCAATTATTTTCATCAAATAATAATTATTTTTTAGTATAATGTTATTCAATTGAAGCAAAAAGTAAGCCTATGATTTGGGAGTTTTCTGCTAAAAAATAAATTAATAGCATCATTTTAAACCAAAATTAGAAACGGACGTACCAAAGTAATTCAGAAAAGAATTAATCAGCAGTTTTAGACATATTAAATCTATTGTTAAAAAAACTTTTCGAATTACTCGGAACCTTTGAACAATTATGCAAACAAAGCAGGTGAAAAGAAAAAATTTCTTTGATATTTTCATTTTTAAATACATAGTCTAACTCATTACTCGTGTACTGCTGTTTCTAACCAATTGATAGAGGCCTAAACATGAACTTAAAACAAAAAAATCCATTGCAAGTATTAAGCATTATCAACACATTTTCAAAATCTGCAAGCTTTCATCTTTAAAATAAGGTATCATTAAAGTTTTTATGGCAAATTTGAATTTTTGAGAAAAAGTTTAATTTGAGATGATTTTGCCCTTAGTTTTAAAATACAAATGGGAGAAAAGCGAGTTTCAAGTTAAAGGATTACTTTTAATGCACCAGGCTGGAGTATTTGATCCTGGAAAACAGTGTTAAGGCTGGGATATAAGTCAGGATTTTATTTTTTTGTTTATTACCGATTTCTATTTGAATTGCTTACTTTAGAGCAATGGAGGGGGGGGGGGGGGGTTAGCCTCGCCTAGGACGGCAAAACTACCGTCTAGGCTTTTTTTTTAAATAGTCTTAACTATTAAAAAAAAGAGCCGGCCCTGGTTGACCCCCGATTGAGTTGAGTAATAAATTTCTTGACTTATACACGAGTATATATACGGTATACTCAATTTCACAGACTGGAAAGTGCAAATAAGGTGCCTTAAATAGTTTCAACTGTTCTAGAATCCTTGAAAAGAATTGGATAAGTCTTTGAAACTCCTAAGTAAAGAGTGTTTCAATTTTATTTCTTATCGAGTGTACGAATTGTAAAACTTCGGAGTAAAGTTGGTGAAAATCTGTACACCATTTCTTTTCAAGCATTAACTTACATTACCAAACACATTAAAAGTATATAACAAAAAATATTATTTGCTTATGTTTTCCTGAGATTTTTGCCTATCCAACTACCCCTTAAAAGGCTGCAAAATGCAGAATTTTAGATCAATTTTACAACATTTTCTCCGAGGAAGAAACCTTCAGGCCCCCTAAAGATGGAGCTATTCCATATCCCACTTAAAAGGGAGTCCTGTGTTATTCTCTTGATACTAGTCCCCTCTTTAAGGACAATTCAAAAAGGACAGCATGCAACACATTAATAAAAATGACACAAAAAAGTAAAGCGTGGCCCATCACAGGAAACAGAAACAGGAAGGGGGGGGGGTGCATTTAAAAATGTTGCTTGAAAAAAAAACCTGACCCCCCAGGAACTCAGTTTTAAATCTGCCTATGGTTGTCTTGTAATATTTAACAAAGCACTTTCATCATTTTCTGCTATTTGTTACCGAAACTGTTTTTCTCTTTTCGAAACAAAAATAAAACTTTTTTGATTTTGCCGTTTTGTAAAAAATACAATCTCTATCTATTTCACTGAGGTGCCTCCTATTTTTCTCCTGATGGATTCTAAGTTTATATCTGAGAGCCGCCGCACAGTGGCCGATTTGCCCGATTTAGGTGGACAAAATTGAAGTTCTAATTTCAGATTTTTTTGTGTTGGATCTTGTTCTGACATGTCTGGAAGAAATGAAAATGACAGTAAAAAGTTTCGAAGTTCGTTCGTTACTCGTGGAGGAACGCGTGAATGAGTTTTCGACGATTTTAAAGGCGATTTTGACAAAAATTTTATATTCATAAAAGCTCATCTCCAGGCAGACCATGGTTTAATGCAGGGCTTTGCAACCGGTGTGCCGCGGCACACTGGTGCGCTGCGACAAGGAACCCGGTGTGCCGCAGTATTTTCGTCGTTATAAAAAGAAAGAGCCTTGATGTATTTTATTTTAAAGATATGACCGAATAGCGTTTGTATCGTTCCATAACTTCTCAACTCACCCTATCGATCATGTGCAATAAGACATACCCAAGAAGGGGAGAGGCGAGGATTTGCTGCCCCACCTCTTTTAAACTTCTCGTGACCCTACTTTCAAATTTTGAAAACGGATTCTAATTTCCACGAAATCAACTAATTATACAGAATTTTTTTACAAATTTTTCGCAAACGTTAGTATATTGCCCCCTCTCCCAGGCAGGGATCGTGCCTTCCCGCCCAGAATTTGTTTTCTTAATTTTTGTCTTCCTCTTTTCCAGTTCTGATACTAATTTCATTTTATTTTAGTTTCTGAAAGCTCGGTTCTGAGACTTCGCAAACTAGCAAAGCTTTGGCCGAAGTCGTGAAAATTGTGACTTTCATAAAATCGAGGCCACTTAATTCTCGCCTTTTCTCCGTATACTTTGTGAAAAACTGGAGGCAGATCACCACAACGAATTGAATCGGAAAATGCAAGAACAAGGAGAGAATTTGGGTTACATGTATGGACAAGCTAAACGGGTTCAAATCAAAAATTCAGCTGTGGAGAGAAGGAGTAGATTGTAACTCATTGGACATGCTCAAACAGACCGTCAACATGGTATGTGAAGGAAATGGTATGGAAGAAAAGCTACTGAATGTGGTGGCAGAGCATTTAGTCATACTTCAGGACAAGTTTAAGCACATTTCAAGAATACTGATATAGAACAGTAAGACGAGATTCGCGATCCATTCTCTTCATCTGCGGATGCATCAGTTAAAGACCTTTCTTTGAAGGCGCGAGAAGTATTGATGAACCTCAAGAGTGACAATATTCTTAAACTTAAGTTGAGCGAAGTGCCTCTGGACGAATTTTGGTTACTGGTTAAAAATGAGTATCCCACCATCTCTTGTCTTGCTATTGATGTGCTGCTATCATTTTCAACTTCATATTTTTGCGAACTCAGCTTCTCAGCCCTCACACTTATAAAAAAAAAAACAGCAAGAGATCATCTCTAAAGAGCCTGAATCAAGAACTTCGGTAGCTCTTTCCAGCATAGAGCCGAACATCAAACGTCTTTGCTCCTCAAGGCAGACTCATGTGTCTCATTAGTGTCAAACGGAAGTTAGGAGCTTGGCTTTAATTTCTTGCTTGCTTCTTTCTTGAAACATTTTTTGATAAATCGTTTAGCTGCAGTGTTCACTTTAATGACATGTTTGACAGAAATGTTTTGAAACATATGAAGTATAATTTTCTGTTAAGTCTGATATGGGTAGCTTTGTTGTTTATAATCAACCTCAATACATTCCACATATTTCTACTTTCTGAATAAATTTAAATACACTACGTTAGTTATAATTGTTTTCGTCATATGAAAAAAAGTCCCCTCCCTCCCCCACGTCTTTTTACCAGTGAATGATAAAAACATTTCTTGTTTACCATTGCGAAATTAAGTTCAGTGTGCCCCGTTGATCTAGAAATTTCTTAAGTGTGCCGCAAAGTAAAAAAGGTTGAGAAGCACTGGTTTCATGTACGTTTGTGGTGAATTTTCTTGGGTTATGTAGACTCTGAAGAAGCTATTCCAATTTTTTATTATTTTTTTTAATCATCTACTTGAAATCGGCGCATTTTTTCAGTCAAGTTTTTAGCGAAAAATTTTCACATCTGCGACTTCAATTGCCTCGAATCGACGAAAACCAGAAAAAAACAGAATAATTTTGCCACCAAAATTACCACTGAAACCTCCTCTTTCCAGTCATACTAAACTTTTTTTGCACATTTTTGCGCAAGGTATTTTATTTCCGAAATTAAGTGTCTATTGTTTTACGAAATTATGTTTAATTGTATTCAAGAAATTGTGCTTTTATTTATACAAAATAACTAAGGTATACCTTAGTTATTTTGGAAAGAGAGATAGAGAGACAATCCATATTATGTTTTGAAATTTGTGAACAGTTACCATTCTATATTCTTCCTACTTGTTATTAAAAGAAATTTCTTCATCAAAATTTTTAATTCTTTATTCAATTTTCCTCATTTTAAATAGATTTGTGAGAACTGTTTATTTTTACCACATCAAATAAATCAGAGAAAATGTTGCAATAAAAAAAAAAGTCAGTCATGCAGCATAACTAAATATGCGAATTTTCCTCATTTTCCTTGTCTATCAAGTAAGTCGTTTCTGGGTGAATGTAGGGACTAATTTCTTCATCATGTGGGGTATCATGTTACATGTATTTTTCTAAGCTGAATCGATTGAGACCATCCCCGTCTTCGTAGCTTGCTTCTGGACCGAGATAGAGCCAAAAACGTACGAAGAACAACGTTTTTCCACCTGTAGCGTGCTCTAGCTCCACCGCTATTGGATCTAGAGGGTCCGTCTTCGAACTTAGCCAGTTCAATTATCTAAAGAATACGTGCAATTTTTTTCCGATTTTTAAATGCAAAATTGCGACCTGTAGAGCGCAAAGCTGTACATACATATATACATATATACATACATACATACATATATAGAGGTTTTGACAGAGAAAATTGACAAAATGCATCGACTTACAAAAATTGAATATTTCGGTTTCAACCGTGCGTCTTCAGCAAAGTGACGTCATACATATATACATATATATACGTGTATACATATATATATATATATATATATATATATATATATATATACGACAAAATCCTCAAAATTCACCATTCGATTCTTTGAGGTCTGAAACACATTTTGAGTGGGTCCGCTGACCAGATGCACCCCTTTCTGCAAACTCGATCAAACGCAATAAGTGAATTTTCTGTGAAAATTCGCTAAAAAAAAAAAACCACTAGTTTTAATGATTTTGGGGGACAAACAAGATTTTTAGTGGTTTTTTGGCGAAAAACAAGGGAAGGAAGCATTTTAGACCTATGAACTAGGGTATATTCGTGATCAGCGTAAAATTTCCTGTAAGGCAGGCTCATTAAATAATTTTGTCCACCTAAATCGGGCAAATCGGCCACTGTGCGCCGGAAGCGTGAAAATTGCAACAAAATTACATACACAATGCAATTACATTCACATGACTAACAACAAAAACAAGAGTAGATTTCCAATTTTCTTTTGCAACTTTTGAAAAGCAAAAACATTTTAGTTCAATGTTCAATATTTACATGACGGAAACGCCGAACCATCGTCTGTAGTCCGTCACAGTAGAAGTAGAAGTGCATATGACTGGATTGATGGATGGAATAGCCGATTTTCTTGGGCCGATCATAATATTTTAATACAAAAGATTTCTTGCCTTTGATAAGATTAAAGTCTTATTTCTGTAAAAACTCTATGTTTCCATCACAGATTATAGGCCTAGATATAGTTAAATTGTCCAGTATTTTAATCATTTCGAGGAGCAGACGACAGTTAAATCTTTTCCATTCAACCGGCAGGCCGGCTCAGTAGACAATAGACTAGATTGTGTAAACAAATACTGAAATAATTATGTTCACTTGTTTCCTTAGTAGCTGTGCTAAATGGACATTAATTTCTGTTAAACTATGTGCGAAACCCGTTTCAAAAGTTTCAAATACATCTAATAACTTAAAACGATCGTTTTCAACTGGATATTTGCCTATTGACAATGTTCAAAATTTGAAAAAAAATGTGTTACTTTATACGTTTGAAAAGACGAAAACTTTCAGACTCGTTACAATTTTTGGCATTGCTCAGTTAGGCATTTGGCTTTATTATGCTAATACAATGTTTTACAGCCTGCGTGACATCAAAAATTCTACTTCTGAAACAGAAGTAAAATCTACGTTTTGGAGACGTATTAATCTTGGAGATATTAAATATAGAATTATAGCAGTCATTGCATGCCTAAGCGTTGGTAAGAAGTTTTTGAAGCAATTTAACTGTTTGATTTTATTGTCATTTCAATAAAAACCACAACTTTTGAAAAATTTCTTAAATGTTTGTTAGGCTGTTAATGTGCTTTCTATATGTTTGTTATGATGTTTGGGAGAAATTGATAAGTAACAAACCCTAGAAAACAAGCCTGTCATT
Organism: Uloborus diversus; assembly: GCF_026930045.1. Lineage (NCBI taxonomy): Eukaryota > Metazoa > Arthropoda > Arachnida > Araneae > Uloboridae > Uloborus > Uloborus diversus. Next base: position 198,750,960 of record NC_072732.1, on the reverse strand, counting down.
TCGAATTCTTCTGGGGAGAGGAGGAATAACGGAATATTCTCAATGAAAATTATTCCACTCACTGTGTTAAAAACCAGGGGGGCAATTGAACCCCTACTCTTGAAAGGGCCTGCCAAAAGCATGTGTAGATTGATGTAAAACCATTCCATGTGAATGTGTACATCTTTATGCTGTTGTTGTGACTAAAGTTATACCACATGCATATATAAATAAGAAAAACCTCTTCTCTATATTTATGTACAATTTATTATAAGTTTAACTAGAAACCAATTATTATTGAAGAGTCTTGAGAAATCAATGGATTTTGTTATGAATATCATTGCAATTCCATGCTTAAAGTAATCCCTGGCTTTGCATCCAGAAATGCAAATATTTTCCCTATTAAAAAGTATGTCCTTTCTCTCACAAAACATATGTATTGTATTATTATTGCACATAATAATCAATTGGATTCTCAGATCAAAGACAAAATTTTATTGATAGCATTGAACAACATAACATAAAATATCTAATTTAAGTAGCACTCTAAAGAGCATAGTAATGCATGTTTTATGGACGCATTATGTTATTTGCCCTCATCTCACTGTTTTTAAAATATAAAGTTAAAAGTCTGCCAAAATTTTATTAAAAGTCCCCAAATTTAGGGAATTGTGTTGAGAAATTGCAGATTCACAAGCTTTACAGATGGATGTCCTGTCACATGCAGACTGTGAAGTGCTATCGACCATTTTTCGCCAAGCCTTTATTTGGCTTTTGAACATTTCTCAAAAATTTGCTGTTATATCAATAACAGGGAGACAAGGGCTAATGGTTAATGCATAAAAAAACCCCTTTATTTATGCTCTTTCAATTGCTACCTATTTATTTATTTACTTTTTCATTATTATACATGATACCCTGGTAAGGTGGCAGGCCCGTGTCCAGATTCTCATAAAGGGACAGGTTTTAATCTTACCTGTGGGGAGGGGGGGATTCAATCCCTCACAACCTTTAGTTTTAAGACACATTGTTGATCCCAGTATGGCATTGATGCACCTGTAATTACTGCTGTCCCCCCCCCTTCCGCTCTTCGGATAATTCTGGCTACACAAGTGACCAAAGTAATTCTTCATTTTACAGGTTCACTTTAATCAAACCTTGTTTGTTTCTTTTTAATTAAATCTGTTTATTACTGCCTCAAGTATTAAATCCTCTCTACAAATTCCTTTATAATGTAGAATGCCCCAAAGCAGAATACTGCTAAATTTGCGACGTACGTCGCAGAACGGATGCATGAGCTGCAGAACAATTCTATTCAAGTGTGAGAGGAAAACTGACAAGTTTTCTGCAGAAATTCTGCAAATTTCAGTGAAATTACTGCAGAAACTGCGGTGTAGAAAATCTGCAGAAGCAGCGGGGCCGAAAATATGCAGAAACAGCGGTGCCGAAAATATGCTAAAACTGCAGTGCCGAAAATCTGCAGAAACTACGGTATAGAAAATCTGTAGAAACAGCAGATTTTCTACAAATATCTTCCAACTCAAGATAGAATTTTGCAGAAATTGTGCAGATTTCTTAAAACTAGGAGAAAATCTAAAATTCTCACAAATTACCATAATTTGGCGGAAAGCTCGCCATGTCGAATTCAATAAGTACTTTGTAGGACTTTCTGAATCGATTTTCATCCACTGCAATTTCCACCATGCACGTATGTTTTGGAAACATGCCAACATTGAAACACGTCCATCGCCGGAAATTGCGTGTCTTGTTTGAGATTTCAATCCCTTTGCATCTAGAAAACAATTCAATTATTTAGAAAGTTTTGAAGTGTTTTATTATATGCCACCCAAACTGGACTCATTTTATTTATTAGTTCAGTAATTTCTTTATTTAGTAACATTATTTTAATTGCTTTTTCATGCCATGTAAAATTAACCAAAAAAAAAAAAAAAGTGGTTTGCCACCGAGGTTCAAATTTTTATAAAATTTTGTATCTTTGCTCTTTCTGTGCGTTTTAGAAAGCATATTAACTATTTTCGGAGAATCTCAATCGATTTAGGTTTGACACCTTTTTAAAGTTTTTTTTTTTTTTTTGATTTTATAGTTTTTATGATCAACTAATTTTCCAAATTCAGTGCTCTTTAGTTAGTCATTTGGTTGAAAGCTGTGATGTTTCCGGAAATATCTCATTTCCACAGAAATAAAGAGCAATAGTCCAGTTAAAAAAAAAAACTATGTGAAACGATTTTGATTTTTGACATCCAATTTGTGGAAAATGTCACGTTTTTTCGCGTACAATGCTTGAAGTACTTGCAGAACAATTTTGGTCAGATGATTTTACGTTGCAAAACATCGTAAAGTATTCTGCGTTGGGGGTAGAATGTATATCAGATTTTATATTCTGAAATGATGCTTAATACAAAAGAACTTGTAAACTAAACGAGAACGAGCTTATTGTAGATGCAAATTATTTGAATGTTATGTAAAACTTTTAAAGTTAAAAAAGAAGAAAGAAATGCAAGCGTTTAGGTCCAACTGAGTTGAATTAGAGAAAAAAATTGCACAATTACTGAGTTAAATTACAGAAAAACTTCAGAGAGAAAGGGGGGAAAAAAACGCTAAACGCAGACTTTCACATTAATGTTAATTTAAGTCGATCATTTTCTTCATTTGACTATTTTTTCCTAATGGGAGGGGTTTAACCCCTAAAACCCTCCCCTTGGACACGGCTCTGAAGGTGGCCACTCGGAAATCTGGTCTGTTGTTTGTTCTTGTTGTTTGCACCAAAGGTAGTGAGCACCAGGGGCATGCCATAGAAATTTTGGGGCCCATCACAAATGACTTTTACAGGCCCCCTCTATATTGTTTATCCTTACGTTCACACATATATTTCACACCTCATTTAAAAAATCTTGGGCCCTTTTCAGGCTCAGACCTGAGCCAACTGGTGTACCTCCCCCCACCCAATGTGCATGCCCCTAGAGAGCGCCTCCTGAATGATTGCTCTGTTACCAGTGATATATTAGTAATGCAAGCCAGAGGCAAATGGTTTTTGGACGGGGAATCAAGGAGTACTAATTAGTGGCTCTCCCTCATACAATTTTCAAAACAAAGAGTTCTCATTAAGTTTTTTAAAATGTTTTTTAGGATCCCTTAAAAGTTTTTAAGTACTATTTCTGTATCTGCCTCTGGAAGGTTCCTACACATCCCAGCAATTTTTGCTTTTTATATTTGGTAGAAATGATTGCTGTACTTTAAAGTGCCGGATTTAGCCGAAGAGAACAACAATTGAAATTCTAGTATTTGAGAAATTAAAGGACAAATAAATTAATTTTATTCCCTTGGAAGGGGCACAATAAAAAGTGTCTCCCCTTCATACAATTTTTCAAAACTAAGTTTTTGTGAAGTTCTTTAAAATGTTATTTAGGATCCCTTAAAAGTGTTCAAGAACCATTTCTGTATCCACCTCTGGAAAGTTTGTACTTACCTCAGTAATTTTGCTTTATCATTTTTACATTTTGTACAAATAATTTCTGTACTTACAAATGCTGGATTTAGCTGAAAAGAACAATAATTAAAACTCGCATTTTCTGCATGCTCATATTAGGGTCCTGTATGGGTATGTACACGGGCATGTGTTCCCTGTGCCTCCTCAATTAAAATCTGCTCCTGATACAAGCTATATTTCCATGTTTTCATTTTTTTCTTTTGAAGAGCAATGCCTGGAAGATCGGAAAATTTGATATTGCCAAAGGGGCCTCAATCTCTTCCTTTGCCAGAGTGTGCGCTACATCATATTCAAAAACTTACTCAGCATAACAATAATAAAATGAACAATTTTTTATTAGAACTTTAGAAAATTTGTTAAGTCTTAAGAAAAGAAAAAAAATATTGAGAGAATTCTATGCGCGTAAAATCCTCTATATGAAAAGTGAAAGTAGTTTGTCATATCTTAAGAGTTTTTCCTTTTCTTTTTCAGGTGTTGGAACAGCAGTGATTTCGGTTATGTTGCCAACTCGTATCGTCAAAAGTTTGACTTTATGCAAAGGAGGAAAAACTGCCATCTTCACCACTTATGGTCCATTTGGGAAAACAAAACAATTCAAGGCTCCAATACACAAACTTAGTTGCTTAGTTTCTCGGAATGAAGCTAAGTCCTATGTTACAATAAAAGTCAAAGATAAGTGGATGTATTATCTAATTGATTCAAATGGGCAGTTCATCCAACCATTACTGTTTGATTTTACAGTTGGTACTAGGACATCAAGGCGTTTATAGCAGTACTTAAATAAATTTTATTTATAACTATCAGTCTCGTAATTCTTTGCAGTGTAATGTGCTTTCTTGTGGAAGCAATTTTACTGATATTTCAAAACAGCTATGCTTTTTGATAACTTAAACCTTATAATATATATCAGTTTCATTACTTGAGATTTACAGAGAAATGTGACCATTCAAGTAAAAAATAAATAAAAAAAATGCTGACCTTGGCAGTGAGCATTTTATTTATTTATTTTTCTGTTTAAGTGTTTCCTTTCATTCTCTTTCTCTTTTACTTGAAAAAAAAAAGTAAAATTGTTCATTCTAAAATGACGTGTGAACAAGCCATGTCATTCTAAAATATTTAAACTCTCAAAAATATTTTTTTTGGCTTTTGAGATGTTACAATTTTAGTCAAACTCTGTGTATGAATAATATTTGATTGCATTAGAACAATTTAATAATGCACAGCTTCAGTTTTAGTTTTATTAAGTTTGGCTTTATATGGATGATTTTACAGATTTTACAATACAAATTCATTTAACACATAAATTGTGCAACATATTCACATTCATTATTGTATAGAAGTAAATATTCTATGCTATAAAGAGTAATTCTGATATCCTATAACTGCCTGTGTCTTTCACACTTCACGGTTGCATTTACCAAGTTAGTCTGATAACCACATGATAGTGTAACAATGAAATAAAATTAAGTACGCAACAATCGAAGGAGCATCCCGTTATCAAAATCTAAGGCCTGCGAAAATTTTAAGTAATGTCGCCAAATTTAGTAAGTTACAGTGAGTGATGGAAGACAAGATTTGTAGATGGATGCACACAGTGAAATTGTGTGATTGATTTTTCGCCAAGTCTTTAAATTTGAAGCTTTTTATTGAAATTTTTGCAGGCTTAAAAACTTGATATCTCGATAACGGACATGCATTAAAAACTTTTGCATCAAAAATGTGTCTCAAGATGCTCTTTTGTTTGCTACCTACATTATATGACAAAAAGTATTGAAACACTTTCAAAAATTCATTTTTAAGGATTTCTCAAGAAATAAGAGGCCACAATTGCTTTGTAACTTTTGTCACATAAAAGGTATGCTCCAACTGTTATTTTCCAATAAAAGTTAAATCATCCGTGCATTTTGGAAATCAGCAACCAATGGAGGAAAACAATTTTTTTTAAAATCATTGTTCATTGCTTGCGTTCGATGAACCTCACTGGTCAACCGGTAAGTAACAGGTTGCTAACTGCAGCATTCTTGAGAGCTACCAGTTAACTAGTTGCTTCCGATGTCGTTTTATGAGCCTCACTGGTTGATCTACCGGTCGACTGCCACACTAGCTAGTTGATTGGTTGATGGAACCACGTGATTTTTTACCAATTATATATTTTTCACCTGCGTGTTATTCGTCAGCATCATGTCTGCGCAAGCAACCGGTGATCAACCGAAAGCGTTTAATGAAGCATCGGTTTGTGAAAAACGCTGACGTCATTGCTGTCACGTGATTAACCAACCAGTCGTGCTCATTGAAGTTAAGCATTTTAAATAGCTGAGAATAAGCTGTAAATTTCAGTAATTAGTTACCTTACTATGTACAATTATTTTACGTCGCAAAAGTATCACTGATATTCACGAAGTTAATACTTATTTCATAATTTAAAAAATACTTTGCTGTAACAATTGCATTTTCTATTTAAAAGCTTTAATTAAATTTTAAGAGTTGAATAATGACTTAAACTTAATTAGCTACAGAAGCCTGTTATTTTAGCTAGGCAGAATAGAAAATTTTCCTAGCTCTCAAAAATCTGTTTTTACTTCCGAGAAATTATTTGCTTTTTGAAAAATAAAGTTGTATAGACTGGGAGTTGAAACTTTTTTCACTACAATTATTTCTATTTAAACCTCAAGCTAATATAATATAAATTAAGAATTTTTGTGTTCTTGGAAATTTATTGTAATTAATGTTTTTGATTGATGTATTATGTATTAAAGTGGATACATTTTATGGTTAACTTAGTGATATATTTAAAAGGCGTAGTAACTTTTATACAAAGTTTTGGTTTTTCTTATGTAAATTAGGGACACTATAGAGATGTAAATTTCACATGGGCTCAAACTGCACATTCAGCCCACTAGTTGCAGTGTTTCTTTTTGCGTTAACTCTTAATTACTTTCTTTTTTATCTGACTTTAGGCTTTCTATTATTAATGAACTTGGAAACTTTTTACTCTCTCTTTTGTCAGTATCAATATTATATTCAATTCTCAATAACTCAGAGTCTCAAGAGATTGGCCTAAAGCCTTTGAGCTGTTGGTGATTCAAGTTATGGAAAGTTTCCCACAGCTTTCATAAGAGTTTCGGACCAAACGAAAACTTCCAAGATAACAGAATATTCGAGTTATAAAATTTGGAATTATAAAATTTCATCTTCTGAAGCATCAGCATGATAGTTGTTTTAACAATATGGTAATTCTATTATTTTTATGTATTTGCTATTGAATGGAAAATTCATAATCAACTTGTAAGGGAAGATACAACTAATTTTAAAATTAGTGAAAATATATATTCTTCTCAGCATTGAATGCAGTGTAATGGTTTCTCAAAAGCTGAATTTATAAATAGAAACAAAGATAGTGTCTTTGAAAATTGGTAACATTGGAGTTGCTCACATTTGTCACTTGTTACATCATGCTTTTATTTATTTTTTTCAACTAAACTGGATTTTGTGACTATTTTATATCATACATGAAATACACCGCCAGCTCAGTCATTTCCAGCCGAGGACTGCAGTTTTGTGCTTATTAGCACTCGTCAGCCTGGCATAGGAAAGTGACTGAGCTGGAGATGGAAAACTTCTTAAGGAAGCCAAGAGTGCCAAACAAACTGGTAGCTAATATAGAATTAGCGCAGACCAGACGAAAGACCGAAGCAATGGTTCGGTTCAGCTTGAGGATTGAAGGCAAGGCATGGTATATTCAGTTTATATCATATTGTAACAGTATTTTATATCATATTGCGTTATTTTTTAAAAGTTTTTTGAGGAGTAGCAAGGAAAAGGGAGGGGGTCAAAATCCTTGAGAACTCTTGGTTTTAAGTCATATTACCAATCCTAGTATGGTGGTATAAAGGACTCTCATGACCAGGGCCCGATTTAGACCTTGACTTGCAGAAGCAAAGAACATGCTCAATCGCACATCTTTTTGTCTTTTGTTATGTGTCCCCGAAAATGTTTCCAAGTGTCTACAAAGTACCCTTGGAAAGGAAGTTCTGAAGCTATTTAATTTCTGAATCAACGTATTTGTAATTTGAAACTTAGACAAAGAAACAATTACAAGAGATCTAAACATCTTGAAATGTAAATCATGAGAAAAAAAATGAATGCCTTAAGCAGTGATAGTGAGCTTTGTACCAACATGGAGTGAAATCTGAGTGATCTCATTCTATGCTAGATGTCACTCTTAGGGATGAGAGTGGTCAGAGAGCAAAAAGGAGGAAATCCAAAAAAAATTCATAAAAGGAATGATATCCAAAACCGCATCAAAATAGAACCTGGAAGCCAAGATATTCAAAAATTCAATAAAAAATGGCTAATTTACCAGTTTTAAAGGTAATACGTATTTAATTAAGTATAAGTAATAATTTTGTACAGTTTGATGCATTGTACCATTTCTTGCAAGAGTGTTTATTAATAAATAAATCTAAATTTTGAAAAAGAGGCAACAATTTCTAACCCCTGAGTTATTGAACAATGGGTTGGGGGAGTCAGAGGTTAATCTTGGCTGCATCACACAATAGTGTCAACTTTTCCATTAAAAACATTTGAGTTTATAGTGTTAAATGAAAGAGAACAGAAATTTTAAAATTAAGTCTGTTTGTAAAGTAAAAATTTACAATGGAGAGAAAAATATAAAATTTCTTTATGTGGTAGAACATATTTTTCACAGTAGGATTTGAAAATAAATAAATATATATGCATATAAACGATTGGTTATCTTTTTCCTTGCATTGGAACCCAAAATTTGTCTTTAAAAACTTCCTAATACGATTTCGGAATCAAAAGAACAACTTGAAATCGCCTCATTTAATTATGAAATCTCAAAACTTTTAACAGGCTGTGAAGCCTAAACGGTTTGAGATTCACCACAAATATTTTTCACTTTCTTAAATACACAAAAAAAGTAACCATTCCAAGTTTCAATAAAATTCGAGACTGTGGGTGCCATGCCACATTTTTTGATTGACTTTTGCATTTTTTCCAAAATAAATTAAAGAAATAAAAATATTATTGAAATGATGAATAAAATAAGCAGATATAAGGTAGCATATAGTGAAAAACCACCCAACATTAAAAATAATTGAAATACTTGTAGGATGCAAAAAGATTGAAATCTCAAAGGAGGCATGCAAATTTCGACGCATCACGTGTTTGACATGATTTCAAAACATACGTTTTTGGAAGATATCGCGGAAGATGAAGATTCGAGGGAGAAAAATAAGAAATTGGGGACCGAAAATTTGAGAAAATCGTATTTTTTTTTCGATTTTTGAGAAAAATAAGGCCTGGAAGGAGGAAAGGTTCTAGAAGTCAACAGAAAACGCCGGAATTCCGGCAAAATCTCATCCCTGCACTCTAGATAATTTTCTCACTCCAAGGGAGAGAGTTTTCTGCTGAACACATAGACCTTGTTAATACAGGGGACAGGGCCAGATTTGGAATTGTGGAGGCCCCGGGGCAACGAAGGAGTGGAGGCTCCTAATCAGGGTTCGAAAAGATCATATTTTCGAAAATATACGATGCTTTGTTCTATTTCCGAATATTATGATATATACTTATATATCCGATATTTTCGACTTGTGAAAGTTAGGATATTTTATAAAAATTTTATTGTGGGGGCCCTTTGTTGTGGAGGCCCCGGGGCAGCAGCCCCGCCTGCCCTCCCCTAAATCCAGCCCTGAATACAGGGCCAGAAAAATTTGTAGTGCAAAACAAATAAAAACATTCATTATAAAAGCAAAATTTTAATTTTTTGGGGGGCCCGAAGCCTTCATGGGCTTACACTTAAATCAAGCCCTGCTCATGAGTTCGTCTCCCAGAAGGCAAATTCAGGCTGTGCCAGTGAGCACAGTAGGGTTTATTTTACAGCTTCTTTAAAATCAAACCTTAATAGTCTTTTGCAACAAAATGTGCTTATTTTATATTCTGAAACAATGCTTAATGAACTAAACAAGGAGTTTATTGGAGATGCATATAAAAACCAAACCAATGCTTCTTCATAGTGGCATTGTATATGTATGTGTAAATCTTTACCCCCTTATAAGTGAGGCAACATTGCCACAATTGATGCTTTGTATTACCAGACTATTCAGCAGTTATTCCACCACTGTTTTTCCGAAATATGATTTTACTCGCTAAAGTCGACAATTGTAAATTGAATCAAGACTTCAGAGAAAATGTTTTCAGAAAAGGGCATTATACAAATTAAAGCTTAACTTTAACAAAAACTTTAAAATTAAAGCTAGTTTAAGTCAAAGGTATAAATTTCTTCATTTTGCACTTTATCCACCCGTCCCCCCTTCCACAATTAGAGAGGTTTAAACCCCTTAGACGCATGCAGTGTGAAAGTTGTCTAGGAATAAACTAACAGAAGGTCACACACACTTGTACTTTCATTGATAGTCACTTTAAAAATGAAGACAATTACCTTGAAATATGATATTTCTAATATTAGAATGCATGATTTATATTGAAGTTTTCAGTTTCTTTCAGTCTGAAATAAAACAGCTCCTGGTCATGTTTTAAAATTAAAAAAATAATTCAAATTATAACCCTCTTAAGTTATTTTATTTCATCAAAAAATATACACAACATCGTTTGTAGGAGAAATCACAATATGTACACAATTTTAATTTGCAGTCGAAACATTTTCAGATCACCAAAACAGGCAACTAAAATGATACTTTTCACATGAAGGAAAATTTTCAAAAAATATATAATCATCATACTGCAGTTTAACCAAAACAATTTGAAAAACTGTAGTCAAAATATTGCACTTGTGTTTGCTTAAGTATTATAAAACCCATGTATGAAATAAGATTTTATGTATAGTTTTTGTCATAAATAACATTGTAATTAGAAAATACTTGTGAAAATAATGTACAAAGTTTGAACACATAAATAACAATTTACTAATGACATAAATGTACAAAAATTATAAAACAGTCACAACTTTGATGTAATAAGTTGTATTTATCACAGTTTTAGAATGGAAGTCAGGAAACTCGTGAGTCCACAAAAGTTGCTGATATTCAGCAAAAATTTAGACTCATGTCACACCTCACAGTTAAATAGTTCATCATTTATTAAAATCCGTTTCCTCCTCATAGGCAGCGTTGGATTTTCCACTCTCTTCACTTCCTTTCCGTTCTTTTAGGTCTTCGGGATTTATGTATTTGTAGCGGTAAGCCATTATAGAGAATATGACCATGTCCACCGCCATTAGTATGCCAAAAAAGAAGAGCTCGTGAGACTGAAAAAGAAATTTCAACTGTTATTTCATTTTTTCATGTTGAAGCAGTGGTGCCTTACCCAATCTATATATATACGGCCCATGGGCCCATGAGGTTTGTGGTTATATTCAATGTTACGAATTAAAATTATACATTCAAGAACCTTCCAAAACAACAGATAGTCTTGATTTGGAAAACAAATGATTTTGTAAATTTGAAGGAAATAGTTAGCATTTCTTAAAAAAATAAATAAATAAATAAAAATGAAATAGGCATGTAATGATGATAACATCAGTTCTTCGTAATTTTCCAGGGGTGCCCACCTAGAGGGGGGGGGGGCGCCCCTGAGTTTTCTATCCTTTTACTGCATTATCTATAAAAAAAAGTTTTCAATAAGTTGTTTTCAATAAAGTTTTAATTTTATAGTGTTCTGGGATGTGAGATTCATTTTAGTGAAGGAGTGGCCAGCTGGTAGAAAAAGGTTGGACACTGCCTCATTAAAGTATTCAACAGAGCTTTCAACTAAAATCTTTAGGAGCGGAGGGAGCAAATTCTCAGTTTGACAAAGGAAATTTCTTTTTAACCGAATGGTAAAACGTAAGCATCTAATAAGAAAGAACATTATGCATCACTAAAAAAAAATTTTAAATGAAAAAAAAAAGAATCAAAATGTTGCAATACTGTCCCTAAATTTGCCGAATCCTTAGCACAATTTGCCAAAAGAGGAGGTTTTTAGGAGATCACAGTGACCTCCCAACAGGACACCTCTGAAAGTGTTTATCACTTTGTTTGTATATATGTATTGTCGTCTCAGAGCAACAGTAAGATATCTTAGTGTTATTTCTGGGATTAGATACCTTACAGCTGCTCTGAAGCGACAATATTTATATATGCTGAGATACAATTGGCTCTCTGTTTAACGGCCGCTTTTCACGGTCCCAGATGGTCCATTATAGTGTTAAAACCATTCTTTTTAAGCACGCTTTCTACTTAAGGACAATTTTTTGTGGTCCCTTGAAAGTCGTTGAACAGAGAGCCAACTGTATATTTAATGCCCCAACAAACACACTTCAGGCTTTGAAAGTCAGAAATACTCCAAAAAAATTTAGTGCTTTCTATTTGCAATAAAATTTAGCTCTGCAGAAAGGGGGTGAGGGCTATTGTACATTTTTAAAAGATTCTTTTTTTCCCTCTTTTAAATTCAGAACGTGAAATGTTCCAGAACTTGAAAATCAAAGTGTTCTTTCTTTGCCATATTCCATTTCATTTTTACAAAGTGAAAGTGTTTTTTAATTTTATGGAATTGAGTTTTTGTGTATTCAGGCCCATATTACTTCAGCGGTAACCAGGGGCAAACCTTATCTGAGTCCTCAAATTTGTACTTGATTTTTTTTTTGATAAATTTGTTGAAAAAGTGATAAAAAGTTTAGAACACCGAAAATATTATGTTGCATTCATCACACCAAACTTGCTTTCCTTAAGCACAACTTTTAAGAAATAGAAACTGCTTGACTACAAAAGGGACAAATAAGTCATTAGCTAAATGATGTGTTGCTTTGGTACATCATAGTACATTAACTTTACAACTGCCCAGATATTTGAATCAGGGCCGCATGCATTACTTATTTATATTTCGTTGAAAAAATAATATTGTTGTTATCATTATTATTTCAGTTTTATTTCTGAAATGCAATTAGTATAACTGAAAAATTGTACAAACTTATTGCGTGTTTATTGTAGTTATTGAGAAACTCATTTAGTATGTAATATGGCGTTTTGCAAGAACATCCCCTCCCTTTGTTTAGATAATCTATTGTAACAAAAATCAATACAATACACATTGAAACCGAATTTGATACACTATATAAATGTTTCAAAAAATGTGTTTGGTAAAACCCCTATCGAAACAAAAGTCTGGTTACGGCCCTGATTTGCATAATATTTTCATAATTTAATTTTATGTTACTTTTAAAATTTTCTAATTGTCAAAGGTATCCCTGCTGAAATGCCTGCCCCTACCCCCATGCGAAAATACTTGCCTTGCGTATGCTTCACTTCTCAAAAAAAAAAAAAAAAGTCAGAGTATTTACATGCCTTGGAAAAAATCCTAGCTATATCACAAATATGTACACAATGCATTAAGAATAATTTCTAGTAAAAAGGAAAATTTTATCTCCAGTTGATTAAATATACAATTTTAGCAACTAAATTAAAAACACGAAAAAGTAGTAATTTTTGCATCAAAATTAATTTTAAATAAAAGATTTTTTTTCTTGAAATCATGATTCGAGAACGCTACTTACTTTAAGTCAAAGAATCAAGGCAAATGTACTAAGTCAGTAAAAAACGGTTTTGTAAATGGAAACTGCTTCTTCTTTGCTTGTAGGGTTGTTTATTTTACATAGCCTGAATTATATAGGTAACAATTCAGGCTAAGTAAAATAAACAAGCCTATTGGCAACGAAGAAGCTGACTCTTTTTGTAAATCATGCTGCAAATTGAGGTGAGATACTCTGGTATTGAGAAAACAAAGCACAGACAATCCATGGCAGCATATGATCCGCTACTCATTAATTTTACACTTTTTTAACAGAAAATCTGCAAGTAACACACAAGAAATTACAGTAATTCAGTTTCCATGCTGCTGTTTGGTCCAGCAGTTGGAATTTTTTGATACATTTTCATTCATGGGTAGTTCCTGCATGTATTTGACCTTTGTCCCAAGAGTGACGAAGATAGTCACTTAAAGTTCCCTTAAAACAAGTTGATATTCAAATTTTCATTTACTCGAAACTAGGTTGGAATGACTTAGTGTTCTTATTATAACCACTCCAGACAAATGATGTGTATGCACAGAAAAACACTTACGTTTTTTTTAAACATGTTCAATTCTGCTATAACTAAAACAAGCAAGTTTCCAAATGCTACTGTAAGTAACCAGGTAGCTTGTAGAACTGACTTCATGCTTTTAGGGGCCTAAAATTACAGAAACATAAAAATTATTACTATAAAACAAATTAAATAGCATAAAATAGTTATTGGTATTTATTCAAGATCACAAATATGGTGAATTTTTATTTTGTTTTTGAAATGTATGACTGATCACTGAATAGGTCAACTAGGCTGTGGCCTAAAGCCTTCGCCTTTTTTTGGGGGGGGGGGGGTAAAAATGTTTTCTTCATTTGTTTGTTTTGTTACTTTCACACAGTTAATGTTATAATTCGTTAGTATTTCTTCCATGTGTTTGATTTCATATCATTCACCATTTTTCCATTGAAAAAAAAGGGAAATTTACAAAATTAATGGCATTTTTTAAAATACACCAAAAATGTGTGAAAAATAATAATAATAAAAAAATTAAAAAGAAGAAATCTTCATGAGTTGGTTTTTATCTCTTTTATTACAGGTTTAAGTAAACAAAGAAAAAATCTGATTAAATTTCAAGTATTGTTTCAAATCTGATGGAAAGGCTAAACAAGATGTAGCAGTTAGTTTATAGATCTCTAGATCAGTTCTCTACTCAGGTTTGATTTGAAAATAAAATACTAAAATAAAATAATGCATAGGAATTAAAATGGCACAAATGAATTAAGTTATGTATGTGTTTTCTTATTATTTATTTCAAAGTGGGTTTACATTTGCTAATAATAATTGTGTAGTCTTCGGCCAATAACTTTATTTACTGAAAGTAAATATTGGTTTGCATTATTGAATATTATAGGTGATAAGGTAAACAAGAACACAAATGATGCAGTTTTTATAGAGAAAAAAAATAGCAGTCACTAAAACAAAACAAAAACAAAAAAAGACAACTACCCTCTTTTCTTTCTTTTTATAAGTAAAATAATATTTTTAAATTATTCATAAAAACTATCTAAACTAAGAAAAAACTTACTTGAGAATAGGAAAACTCTAGACCCGTAATTGAAAACATAATCTCGCCAGCAGTAATGAGAAAATATTGAGGTATTTGAAAAAGCAGATGGACAACATTTGCTTCCACTAATGTCTCAACGTAGAAATTCTAAGAAAAATATAAATAATACAAAATAAGTTATGTAAAAAACATTTACAATTTTATTTTTAATCTCTATCTTAATTATATCATTCGAGTTGGGATGCACCAACATTGACTAGGGACGTACCAACATGCAAATTGGCTGATTACCGATTAATCGGCCTTTTATCGCCCCCGCATAAAATACTAAAATATAAAACAATAAATGATGGATTATTTGGCATAGGAGGAAATAGGTATGAACCAGTAAGATATAGGTTATGTCCTGAAAATGCTATTGCATATTTATTCAAAATAGAAAAATTAAATTAAAAAAATAACATTGTTTCTACTATTAATTTTTGATAAAAAATTAATATATAAAATAAAGCATGTGCATAAAGTGCTAAAATATAAAACAATAAATAATAGATTATTTAGCATAGGAGGAAATATGCATGAACCAGTAAGATATAGGTTATGTCCTGAAAATGTTAAAATAATCATACTTTCGCATTACAATTTAAAAGTGGAGGAATTTAATTATTCATAATAATGTTAAGTAAATGTAAGAAATATTTTTAGATATTTCATTCAGTTTTATGCAGTTTTTGTATTTATTCATTGTTATTATGGTTTCTTGCTCAAAGAATACTTAAAAGAGAGAGTTTTTTTAAAAATGTTTTTTACAATGATTAATCAGCAACAAGTTGCTGATTATGTTGAATAATCGCAAAGCGGCCAATTACGATTACTGCCGATTGATCGTCGCATCCCTGGCATTGACTACATAAAGTCTCTCCCCCAAATACTATCTACAGTAGGATGTTTTATTTTTCCTTTCTATTCTGCTAAACATAACTGTGAGTAAAGCATAGGCCACTTCATATTTTATATTTTCCTTTAAAATCATCTACGTTATTTCTTAAAGCTGTTTTTTTTGAGCAATCACGATTGCTTATTGTTCTCATTTGACAGTCCTTGACGTTACGGTTCCTTTTTCAGTTTGGACCAGGGCTGCAGCATAATCGTTCACCGGCGGCGGCATGGCTGGTCCTAAGCACTGTCCACCTGAATCCACTTTTACTGGGCGGTGGCGTCCATGTCCTACACACGCATGCTCATACACACTCCCCTAAGCGTGCACGCCTTTACACACGCACGCCTACACACATACACACGCCTACGTGCACACACGTAAGCCTACACACACAACTATACACACGTAACCACCCAGGAGGAGGGAATGCTTGGGAGGGGGAGCCATTTCTGGAAACAATAACTCTAACCAGTAGGGTCTTGTCGCAACTCGTGATTGCGAAAAACATAATTTGAATTCAAAGTTTCAGAATTCAAATTAGAGTTAATTTTTTTTTTTTTTTTTGTGGAAATGCTATAACTTCCTCAATAATTCATCAAACTTCATAAGTAAGGCATTTTCCACACTTTTCCCACTGCTTTCAGTGAAAAATAAAATGACAACTCTAATTGGGGCAGTTTTTCGGAAAAAAATAAATAAATAAAACGTTTATTCTGTTTTTTACTAAGTATTTTTTTAATGTACAGTAAACTCCTGATTATCCATGAACGGCTTATCCGCAGCTTTTCCCACTTTCAAAAAAAAATTTTTTTGGTGATGATTTATTGAATGTAGATTAATGCACTCTCATTTTAAGTTAACAAACACAAAATTTATTTTTTAAATTCAATCATGTTCTTTTTTCTTTTTTTTAGTTACAACTTTAAGCGAAATATTTACACCAATGCCAAGTATAGAAAAGAAAAACTTCTCTTCTTATTTTTTTCCTCTTTCATCTGATACATTTTTGATGAATTCAGGATCAGCGGTTTTGATTTTATTTAATGTTTTACTTTTTCAGTCGTATTGTTTCACTTTTTATAAAAATTATCATTGCAGACATGAAATTCAACACAAAACTCCTGAAGGGTCTGCAATTCACTTTGTTTTTCTTAATTCTACTTTGCTCTTTTTTTATTGCATTTTAAGCAAACTTTTCACAACAATTCCCTATTTCTCATATGAAAAGACCTTTGAGTACTTTACGATTTTCCACAAATCGATAGATTGACCAGTTGGCCACCCTTGCACAGTGTTTCGATTAACACAAGACTACTGGGACTACTAACTGGACAAAAGTCAAGTTCAGAGTTCATCATTTCATCACAAAAAATTAAAGTGTTCCTAAATTCAAGATGAATTAATTAATTGTTCAAGATGAATATTATACTGGTAAGTGCTTTTTTTCCCTAATTTAATTATTCTATCTGATAATTAAACAATATTAAAAAAATTTTGATGATAAATGAAGGAGTTTTTGCTTGTTTAAAACCTTTCAAGTGATGGTAATGATTTTCCCCGTTTGTACCCGGGCCAAATTTTCTGTATATAATAGCTGCACTTTTTCCATTATTAATAAGGCATATTATAGTCAGCACACTCTAGTACAACATATTTTTTTTCTCTAGAATACTTTCTTTCGAGTAAGGATTTTTTTGAAGAATAATTGAAGCACCAAAAGCTTTGGGTAAAAAAAATATGTTGTACTCGAGTGTGCTGACTATAATATGTCTTATTAATGGGAAAGCTGTAGCGACTATATACAGAAAATTTAGCTCGGGAACAAATGGGTACAAGTCATTGCCATCACTTTAAAGTTTTGAAACAGGCAAAATATCCGTTGTTCATCTTTAAAAAAAATTTAATATTGTTTAACTATCAGAAAGATTAATTAAATTAGGGAAAAAAAGCACTTACTGGTGTAAAAAATATCGATCTTGAACAGTAAAATCATATGAAATTAGGAACACTTTAATTGTGTGTGATGAAATGATATCTGGAACTCAACTGATTTATTCAATTACAAACGGATACACACCTTTGAACCTTATTACTCCCGTGACAGAAGGGAGTTAGACATAAACAAATAACTAAGTATCATGCTTTGGTTTATTGTTTGCATTATCCTAATACCAAAGTTTAGAAATTTGAACATGACTTTTGTCCACCTAGCTTGTATTAATCGAAACACTGTGCCTTGGAGTAAAATTTTGACATAAGCAAACAATAAAAATTGAGATCGCTTAAGGCATAACAGTGAGTTTGATGAACACATCAGACTTCTGCATTCAAATAAATAATAGAGAAATTCAAAGTGTATACTTACAGTTTCTTTCTGATCACTGTTAAGGTAAAGGTAAACAATATATACTCCCCCAGTGTGGAATTCTTTCTCGCCAAGGGGTTCAGATGTGTAACCTCCCACAGTACTCGGGAAGATTTTATACCTGCAAAAAGAAAAGGTGTTCATCTTTAGGTATTTTTGGCAATCTTTTATACACAATAAGAATGAAAATTGCTTATTTAAAGTTAGTTCATTTTTTTTTTCTCCAAAATTAACTATTGTAGAGTTTACTGCAATCTCATAAGTCTCTCATGACATTATTTCACCTTAAGTTCTAAGAACTCTATTTGGAAAACAATAAAATTAAAATTGAAATCCAATAGAAGGTGACACTACAATCAGGGTCGCCATTTAAACTATGACAAGGTAGCTGTAGCGTTTATTATTTTCAGTAGCTACTAGTAAATGGATCGAGTGAAGCCATTTTTATGTTTTTGCATCAGCTCTCTTTGTTTTGTGTCGCAAGCACAGATGTTGGCGTGTTTTTGGTTGTTGTAAATGTGAAAGAAATTAAGAGGATTCGAGAGATGAAAATAAAATGGTGCTTATGCTATTTGTGCATTTTTCTTAGAGAAGAAGACATAAACATACCACAGTAGCCATTTAAACTATGACTTTGCTTGACAACCCCCATTTGCAACCTGCAGTGGCAGGCGCTCATATGCAAAATTGTAAGGGGGGTCTCAGATATTTTAACCATGGTTTAGCAGGATATTTTTCCCACGGATGCAGATTTCAGGACAGATTAGAGTCATTAAAATTTGACATTTTTAATAATTTATTCATTAATGACTGGAGAAGAAACGTTTTTACATTTTTGCAAAGAAAAAAGTACTAAAAGCAAGGAAGTTCTAATTTCTAAGGGGGGGGCGGGGGCTCGAGCCCCCCTTGCTCCCCTATATGAGCGCCCTTGAGTGGCTCAGTGCCGCTTGCGATGGATGACAATTGATGATTTTAATGCTTTTACCCTAAGAGGTCGTCACCAGGACATCCTCAAGACTGTGGATGCCCAGCCCCCTCAAGGTTTAGAGAGGTGAGACAGGGTAGAATGACTTTTCCTAGACGTTCTGCATCCAAAGGTACTTGTATTGACCTGCTAGACATTGAAAGTTAGGGGGAGAAAGGGTTACAGACACACACGCAGACAGACAGACGCGCTCAGGTTTAAATAGTATAGGTGCCCAACCTTTTTTTACCCAAAGGCTACATCTCATATTCAGATGCCTCTCACGGGTCAAACTGCATATAAAACTTAAATTTACTTGTTTTTTTTTTCTTTAGATTACATAACATGGAAAGCCAAAAAAAGGAAGAAAATGTTTCACAAAAAAATGTTGTGATCATTACTGTTTGTTTATTTTATCAACACAAATTTTCTATCCATATTTTAGAAACTAATTTCTGACCATTTAGTTTCAAATTTTACAGTAATTGTTCTCAATGTCAAATGAAAATAATTTAATGTTTTGCAAGCCACATGCTTAGGGGCGCCATGAACTTAAATTCTTGGGAGAGGGGAAATTCTCAATTTTCCGAATGGAACACCAAATTTTGCTGAATCATAAAATATGGGTATGCACACATATTCAAACCTAACGAAAAGTGGCATTTGGGCACTTAAAAATTACAATATTGTAATTATGTCACCAAGTTTTCCAAATCTTCAGACAAATTTTGCCAAATTAGGATTTTTTTGAAAGGTCACAGTGACCTTCTATCAGGGCACCCCTGCACATGTGGCTCATGGACTGTAGGTTATGCACTACTAGTATAGGTGTTAAAAGCGAGAATAGCATCATTTTCAAATGGAATTATATGGACACATTGAATTTTTAATGTTATAACAGCTGTGTGCGGCAATGTGCAGTTGGTTTGTGGCAATGAGTATGTGATAGTAGCCCCCAATGAATAAGCAAATAGTTATAAATATGTTATAAATGACGTTTACTGTATTTTGAAATTCTACTATGGTATGGCTTTGATAACAAAGACCCTTGGTCTCATATAAACTCATTTATGTGAGGGCTGAAAGAGAAGAAATTCATATGCACTGGCACAATGTCAACAACTCTTGACTGGGACCAACCTAGCTGGCCCCAGAGCCAGTTGTTGGTCATCTATTTGTATTTGTATTGACAAAGTAAATTGGTAAAATTTTAACAAATGGAATTGCTTCATTCTTCAGCCATTGGAAGTTATCTTATTAGAGCCTGATTAACTGTAGTTCCGATTTCAATCCTTCATAGTTTAATTAGTAATCACGAGAGGTTTGTGCAATGGCAAAATTATTTCATAACTACCCATGCACATACTTACTATATTTAAAAAAAAATTTAGTTGGATGGGTGGTGTGGGGGTAAGGTGTTGGTTTTCTACACCTTGAACCCAGGTTCTGACAGTTAGGCTTGAGAAAACCAAAATACCATCATACCAACCTCAAAATAACCTAAACCAGCCAATGTCAATTGTGTTGATGTACATATAAAAATACAGCCGTATTGTGTTAAGTTTTGTGATTTTTTTTTACTTCTGGAGAGTTATATGCTAGGTAGATCATTATTTTTGGCAAAGCACCCTTTCTTTCTGTGATAGTGATAAAGTTAGACTAAATATTTTAGTGTCTGATCAGTATTTGAAGTGAGCTTCAGTCCCAAAGTGATCCGGTATAAACTAATCGTTGCTGGGGGTTGGTGAGCGACAATGAGTATGTGATAATAGCACTATTGGCTAAAGCAGGCTTCATGTTTCAAGGCGTTGACTAATACACATATTTTATCTATTTTCAATGGTTAATATCGTTTGAATTTAGTTTTTTTCTATACTTCAACACGTTATCTTCTGTAAAGTAACAACTCTCTAATGTCATATTATGTTTCATTGAATTATTGTAAAGCTTTTATGCATTGTTTTTGTCTACTTTATTACATATATTGATGTTAAATTACCAGAATTTTTGTGAATAGCAAATCAAATTTGTAACTGATAATAATGTTAGTTTTTACATATTTAAATAAAGTTCCTCAGAGACTCACTTGCTCAGATTTATCTGAGCATTTAAAACCGTTAATCCGAGCTATTGGTAGGTGCGGGCAGTGATGTTTCCATCAATTTTTCTAAGGGTATGCTCCCAGTAATCCATTACGCACAATTTGTGTATGTGATCATATACATAGTGTGTCATAATATGAAAATTTAAGAAGCTTGAAGGTATACGCTATATGTCTAAAAAATGCTTGAGTGTACACAGCATATATGGAGTATACCCTATGGGAATATCACTGGGTGCAGGTAGTCTCTGAGGGTGTCAAATCTCAAATGTGATAGTAGTCCCCAATGAATAAGCAAATAGTTATAAACTTACGATGCTGGTTTCAAAAGGGAGTACTCCGTCATGCCATATCCGCCATTCGATTCTGGATACAAAATTTGTTCGCTATCTTTACTTCTGAAGGAAAAACTGATATTTCCAGATGCCTGATCCGTTGAATAAAATACTCGTACCTGAGCCTCGCCTCCTTTTACTTTTTCTTTTGTCTCATTTGTCTGCAAAAGAAAAAAATATTCATAATAAATAAAATTGGAAAAGACATTCGTTAAAATTGCTTTTTATTTTTTACTCTTTTTTTATTTTTACTATGTATTTTATTTTCTACTATGTAATTTGTTTTATTTTTTAGTTTTTAATGCTTTTTGTTTTCTTTTATGAAGTTCTGTGTGCTATGAGTCATTCCTCAATGTTTCTGGAAATTAATATTTTGTATAAATTTCAATGTGTCTTGAAAGATTTTTTATTTAGTACTGCCTCTTCCAGTTAGCTGTTCCAAGTGCCCACGACCCTACTAAAGTAGTATTTTTTCCTAATTTCCAGTTTAGCCTGAGATTTGAATAATTTAAAACAATAACCTCTTGTCCCATTTTCCATGAAAAAATTTAACCTGTTAACATTTTTCATTTTGATAAATTTAAACAGCTAGATCATGTCACCTCCAACTCTCCTTCGCTCCAGGCTATACATATAAGCCTATTAAATCTGGTATCATAATCTAAATCTAAAAGTCCTCTTACTAGTCTAGTTACCCTTCTTTGAACCCTTTCCAATGCAGGAAAAAATCATAAAAACACCTAAGCAGTAAAAAATGTGCATAACTGTAATATTAATGTTACTGCTAAAGATACCACTAAAAATTTTTATGTATTTTTACAAAACTACTATTTTAAAACAAAAGATTTGGAAATGAAAAACATATTAAAAGTATATTCATTTAAGTATCTTTGGCAGAAGATATTCTTATAGCAGATATAATTTAAAGAATAATCATTCATAATTAACCTATAGAAGTGTTCAAAAATAAATAAATAGTGTTCTAAAAATATAGCAAAATAAAATAACAAGTACAAAGAATATCCTGACCAAAAGAAGAAAGAAAAAAGCGGATAATATTAGTTACCAGGGACACTGGTTTCTGAAAATACTTTTTTCCTCTTAAGTCCATCACATGTCTGTCTGATAGCAAAAATATTATGCCTCTCTAATAGCACAATTACTAAAACGGGACTCATGTGAAAGTTGTGTGAGGGTCACATAATGGTTCCTGACAATCACGAAACTCCATTTATAAAATCATTATCAAGAAGCAGCAACTTACAAACGTCCTTTTGCTACAATTTCCTAAAGTGTCATCAAATTGAAGTTTTCACAAAGTATCTGGTCAAAAATTAATTACAACAGAGACAGAATAATGAAGCCACATACGACATGTAACAAATATATCACAGCCGGACTACTCTTGGAAAAATTCCAGAGAGAAGCATTAACTTTTTGACGTCACCAAAGATAACCAAAATTGACTTTATTTTGAAAAAAATTTGGGAAGGGAACTCCAACCTACCTTTTCCTTAACTATACTAAAAATGCCAAAAATTGCGAATGTTGATGTGAATATTAAAAATTTAATTGGAGGTTGACCCTGAAACCTTCTCTTACCATCTCTAGCGCAATCTATGATTGACTAAAACTGTGTTTGTAAAACTTCAACTGGGAAATTTTTCCCAGAAAATGGACCCTCTCTACCTACTCCTTCCTTTCTACAGATATTACCAAAGAGTCTAAAATTCCTTTAAGAACTAGTAACTTTTGGCACCTATCTTTCATTCAAAGCACTAAATTGAAAATGAAGAGGTACTAAACTTTTCTTACATTTTATAAATATATCCTTTTTTAAAACTAAAACTTAATATCAACTTGAAGGAAGATGAATAAGGATTTCACTTTCGAATCTTTGCCATGCGTTGGAAAAATAGAAGATTCGGCCCCGGGGGAGAAGGAAAAAATTTAAAGGATTGCTTTAGTTTATTGAATAATGCTGAAAAAAAAAAAAAAAAAACAAAGGAATGTGTTTCTCATTTAAAATAAGTTAACTACAGCGTTCCTCTCTTTTGAAAAAAAAGAAATCATAAACATTTTTAAGACTCCAATTTCAAAAAAATTTTAAGGGGCATCTCCCAACCGACAAACTTTCCTTTAGCTAATAAATTGCTTAAATTAGGGCTTTTAAGATTTTTGCCTTTGTAAAAACTAGGCAGAGGAATGTCATTGAATCTCCTGCCCTTTAAGTCACCAAAGGATAGTCCAAAATAGTGTTTTATTAAATTCTTCACCCCCATATTAAATATAAGGTGCGTCTTTTGAGGTTGACATTTTAAAAAATTTTAAACTTAATATTAGTTCTAGAAACAGTAACTACAATGGTGCTGATTCAAATGGAATGAAGCCAAGTTAAGGCCCGATGATGCCCTTAGACTCCACTAAACGAGGCCTTGACTACAGTTGACACTCCTCTGCAATGAATCAAAATAATGAAATGATATACAATTGGCTCTATTTAACGACTTTCATGGGACCACAAAATATCGTCCTTAAGTAGAATGTTTCTAAAACTACAGTTTAGCATCCGGGACGGCGAAAAGTGCTTAAGTCGTTAAATAGAGCATAGTTAAATAGAGAGCCATATGTATTTACCTTTATGTACTGTAGTTTCCCATTGCTCAATGTGACCATCATTGATTCTATTGGATTCGTGGAGGTGAAAGAGGCTGTTACTTGAGCTGCAGTGTAATTACAGTTGGTGCTCGATATTGTCCAAGAATGGTTTTTGTTCAGTGGAATGCCCGTCAAGTAGTGAGTCTAAATACAAACAGCAATCAAAATAAAAAAGTTTCATAAATCCTCCAAAAAACAAAAGATGAAATACAAGAACAAAAATTTGTAAGATTACGTTTTTTGCATCTAGGGCCACAATTCATTTCACTGGGAGGGCTGGATGCAGTGATAGGATTTAAATCAATCAGAAACCGTCATGCTTGGAATTCTTTGAGATGTTTTATGAGGGGAATAATAATGAAAATGATGATGAAATATTGAACACGTAATAATGGAATATCTTTATGACTAATAATAAAGTCTGTATGTCTGGATCTCTGGATGTCTGTTATGCTCATAGCGCCTAGACCGTTCAGTCGGTTTGCATGAAATTTGGCACAAAATTATTTTGTAGCATAGGGGTGAGCACCTTGAAGCGATTTTTTCATAATTCAATTTTGTTCCTTTTATGTTCCAATTTCAAGCCCATTTCACCAAGCAAATTACCATAATATGGACGAGTAAATTACCATAACCTGGACGAGCAAATTACCATAATATCGAGGAGCAAATTAACATAGCATATTGGTGAGAAATTCATCATGCATTATTTGTAAATACAGTCAAACCTCGTTATCGCGACACCCGGATTTCACGACACTCCGGATGTCATGTCACTTTTTCAAAGTCCCGAACCTATGCCACATAATTTTAACGTTTAGTAGCACCGGATTTTACGACAGTCTTTTTGGTGCACCTCCGGTTACGACGACACTTCGAACAGCGCCGACTGGATCAAATATTTCTTTGCAATTGTTAAATTTTCTGTAAAATAATGAAAACATCAGGAAATGTTTGTTGTAGGAACTTCGGACTCTGCAAGAGGTTTGACCAGGCATGACACCTCAAGAATGGTGGGGGGCGATTAGATAAGTTCTGAAAGGTACAGGTTTCATACTTTGACAAGAGGGACAATAGAAAGGAATTCAAAGCAGGTGGAGAGTCTTGAATTAGTTTCTTTCTTGCTGATACTTTCGTGGAAAAGAGGAGTGTTAAAAATGCTATTGAAAAGTTATTTAGTTAGAAAAGTTTTTAGTTACACAAAAAATAATAATAATAAGTAAAGATTTTTTTAAGAAAAAAATATTTTTGTTATATCTACCAATAATTCAAATTTACATTAGTTAAATCTGATTTAAAATGTATATATAGATACTACTATTTTCTTCATTAAATCTAATTTTAATGTTAACTAATGTTTAATTGTGAATTTTTAAATATTCCGGTTATGACGTCGCTCCGGCTATGACGACACTTTATTGACAGTCCCAAAGGTGTCGTGATAACGAGGTTCGACTGTATACAGGCAAACCAAATGACCTTTTAATTTTCTACTATAGGCAAAGCCATACGGGTACCACCAGTCTTTATCTTTATCTTCTTTACTAATAATAAAGCTGAAAGTCCCTCTGTCTGTCAGGATCTCTGTTACGCGCATAGCGCCCAGACCGTTTGGCCGATTTTCATGAAATTTGGCACAAAGTTAGTTTGTAGGATGGGGGTGTGCACCTCAATGCTATTTTTCGAAATTCGATGTGGTTCTTTTTCTATTCCAATTTTAAGAACAAAATTCTCATAAGATGGACAAGTAAATTATGAAATTATCATAACGTGGAACCATAACATGGGCACAAGCCAATTGGCGAGATGCAAAATTATCATAACGTGGAACCGTAACATGGGTACAAGCCAATTGGCAAGAAAATTCACCATACATTATTTGTAAATATACAGGCGAACCAAAAGATCTTTTACTTTTTCTATTACGGACAAAGCCGTATGGGTACCACTAGTTAAAAATAAACAAATACACATTTTTCAAGCTTATTTCATTCAACGAAAAATATATTATTTTTTAAATACTTTTAAATAGCATTTTGGTGTTCACTAGTTTCTTCGAAGTTCTTCATTTTTACTCAAATATCATCTGTGGTGGTGATTGTTATTGCTTAAACACTTTTTGTTTCCACATGCTCCAGGTCCCAATCTTTTAATTGTAACCCAATATGTTACAAATATTTTTGAGTCAATATATTTCTTTTCTCTGATCAAACTGAAACTTCTTTCAGCTTCAGCAGAACTTACAGAGGTAGTTTGAGGAAATTTTTGACTTTCTGGAGCATGGAACTTTAGAAATTTTAATAACCGGTACAGGGAGACCGGGTACATTATATATAAACTGATAACAGGTGACGAAAATGACATAAAGCAATATCTTACTTGGAACTTTTCCAAAGCAATATTGTCAGTTCCTGAAATAGTCAAAGGACAAGGAGAATTATTTATTAAGGTGAGTTCACTTTGTCCACTAAGTGGGATAGTTGGAAGTCCAGCCTAAAAAAAGAAAAGAAAGTTCAGTTCCATTTCAAACTAGAATAAAATAATCAGTTGGGACAAGACAAACATTCAATAATCAATGCAGCAATCTTTGATTGACTGAGGTTTTTGGTACAGTAATCAAAACTGGACATACTCAGTTGATAAAAATAATTTCTAATTTTCAGTTTAAATTATCTCCATCGATAAAGTAATGTCATTAAATTAGTCAACTGGGTAGTGCATTGGCCTGATAAGCCTTTGGTTTCTGAACTTGCAGTACAAGTGTTGAGTCAGAAGATTTTTGTGATGCAGAAAATTGTCAATGTATAGATGTCACATGATTATGCAGCATTTAAAAAATCTCTTGAGTACCTATTAGGCTTAATAATAAATTGCAAATGAAGAAGTATTAAACTTGTCTTACATTTTATAAATATACCCTTTTTGAAAACTAAAACTAACTTTTACAACCCTTGGGCACTATCGGCTAAAATAGACTCTAAGTGTCTCCATCTAGTGGGTTCCTGGCTGCCAAAATACTCCAGTGTCATTGATATCCATACCTTAATAGAGGGAAGCAAGGAACGGATGGTATATCGGGAGATTGCACTAAGTTTGAAAAAGGCTATGGTACTTAAGCGGGCTCTGTGGGAAAAAAAAAGAAAAAATTCATTCAACTATTGCACGATGCAATGATGGTTAATTGGGTTTAATACCAAGTGAGTGAAAAATGGCATTTTCGGCCCAAACTTTTAGGTTTATTGATTAGTAACCCAGAGGAGGTTGATAGTAACCGTTTAGCTGGCACTTGGAACAGCTTACTGGAAGAGGTGGTAATGAGCAAGAGGGTGGATAGCTTTAAGAGTGCCATTCATCTTCATTGGGGACTAATAAATTAACTAGGACTAGCCTAGCTGGGCCAAGACCTGTTGCTGGTCGTCACATTTGTATTTGAATATGAATGTCGCACCATCTGTTATACTCATGTTTGGCTAAACAGTTGAGCACAAAGTGGATTTCAAACTAATAGGATATAGTGATCGAACATTACTTAGGCATTCTTTAACAGTAGTCAAAGCCATGTCAGTGACACAGGAGCCTTGCAATCTGCCACCAATGCCTTCGGAAAAATCCAAACTTGTTTCAAAGCTCAGAAGTTGACATGTAAGCCAACAAAAATAACCTCTCAGCTTCATTTTAAACTTTCATCATTTATAGAGTAACATCACTCAATAATCTATGCACTGTTGGTTTAATTGTTTGATTGGGAGCAAAGATGTAGCTAGAGATAACCATGATACATATCAACAAAAAATTTTGAGAAACAAAACTTAAAATTTTGAATTGAACACACACTTCCCGGGCTTGTTCAAGTCAAAGTGATGCCCAGGTTCTGGCAAAAGTTATTGCCACATATAAAAAAATTCATAGATTTACAAAATAGTTGTTGTGTACTAAAAAACCAATTAAAAATTCACACCTATACATTGTACAACAGTACACTCATCCTACTAAAATATACACTGAATTTTTTATAAAATGAGCTATGCTAAAGGAAAAGGGAAAAGAAAGAAGTTTAAGCTATTGAGCATTAAGTTATTGCCCTTAAGCCAAGGATAAGGCAGAACTACATGCAATGGGCCATTCCACGGAAAACGGTCATTTTGTCCGGCATGTGACGCTTTATATTTCATAAAAAATAATAATTTAAAAGGATGAGGAACGAAATTTTGTTGCTTAAGAAATCACAAACGCATGTGTGATTTCTTAAGCAAAAACTTCTTCAAAAATTATTTCTTTTTTATGAAATATAGGAACCGTCACATGCGGGACAAAATGACTATTTTTAATGGAATGGGCATATACATATTTTTTTTTCAATGGTTTAAATTATTATTTCTAAACTAATGAGATATGTTTCCTTTACGTTGGAACCATAGCTTTCTCAAAGTCTACAATTTGTTTCGTCATTGCTGTATTAATAGAGCAAAAATATGAGCTTATTCAGAAGCAAGTTACCAGAGGTTGACTTTGGATGTCCCGCACGTGACGCAAGTAAATAAATTTTATTTTAAATAACAAAATTGTTTAATAAAAATATAATTGTGTCAGGAGTATCTTTGTATCCAATGTAAAGATTAAAAAATTGCTTAACCCTGTTTCATTAAAATATTAAAAGATATGACGAAATGTTAGTGAAATTTAAGCGTATTTTTGTCCTGCATGTGATCATGGAATGGCCCAATATTCCGACAGCCTGGTCATAGTAAATTTAGCAAGAGTTTGCAGCAGTGGTCGGTTTCAAGCTGTAAATTGAAGACAAAGCTTGGGTATTTACTTTAGTAACCCAGTTTGTTAATACTCTTAGCTTCAATGAGATGACATCCAATTCCAGTTTGGTTACAGTCGAGTCCATAAAGAGGATGAAACCGCAATCTCTGGATGGCAAAACCTGGCTGTCGGTAAATTAAAGTTAGCTTGGGGTGCCCCTAAAATTACTATGTGTATGTTCATGGACCTTTGGAATTGTGCAATAATCAAACCCTGCCCTCTTCAGATTTAAAGCAAGCAGAAGAACAAACAGAAATGTGAGAAATCTCAACAGAAAGGAAAGGAAATAAACACATAAAGGCAAATGCAAAAAAGCAAACTGTGATGGTGTTGATTACAAACAAAATTGTACTGCTATAGGGCAATTCCATTTTAACAGATGCATCAACTGTTGCATAAAACATCCCATAAGGACTTACTCAATAAGTTATACTTTATGCTTATGTTATGCAGCATGGAATCTACTTCCAACAAAATTAAAATCCAGATATATCTATGTATGTATATCATGATCCAGGTAACAAAAGATTTGTAGTTTTTTTTGGACGCATCAAAAACCTCATCTCACTTTTGTATTAGGGTCAGTCAATAAATAAAGAAGCAGAGGATATAAAACAGATTTATAACGACTTTAGCTGTGTCGCCCAGTTTTGCAGGGTCTACCTTGAAAATAGAAGTTATGTCAAGTAAGGCCTGTTCAACAATCAGGCTTGAACAAAAAAAAAAGTAAAATTTTGCAGCAGATTGAGGAAAAATAATCAAAAAGAAAACATTTTAAATCCCTCGATTACCAGAAAAGCCTTTAAAACAATAGCCAGAATTTTATTTGTTCATATTCGAGAAAAAAATGGCAACAGATCTTTCCTCTCAATGATTTTCTTCACTCTATAAATTTTAATCAAAGCATTGATACAGAAAGTTGAGATGAAGCACTGAATAATGATTGTAATGGAGGAAAGTCTTTGAAAAATAGGTATTTTTTGTCGAAATCTAAGTGTTTTAATTGATATCTCTGCTAATTATTGCCAAAGGATTATGCTACCTAGTCAAACATAAAGACATGAAGATTACAAATCCATCGATACCTGGTTCAATGGTCAGTTCACTGTCGTTCGGGAGAAGTAACTTGGACAAAAATACATACGCTCAGTTTTTAATCATGTAAGATTCTTCAAAAATACTGACCGAAATTGTTTAAACACTTATCCCTCTGGGAGATTAGTTGCAAACTTTGGTGCTCATAAATGTCTTTTGGCTGCTGCTGGAACCAATTACACACACACTCATTTACTTCATCGTCCAAATGAAATCATTGTCCCCGAAGTGCCTTCTTAAATTCCCCAAGATCTGGGATCATTTGGGGATAGATCTCGACTATAAGGGGGTGGTTCAAGACTTCCCACTTAAATTTTCACAAAAGTTCCTTTTTTTTATCGTCTGTGTGTGGTTTCGGTAAACTTTTACGTGCCGTCATCCTGTTGCACAAAAATGCAAGACCATGCACAGCCAATGCAAAAAAGGAACATCTGGGGAAATTTAAGTGGGAAGTCTTGAACCACACCCCTTATAGTCCAGATCTATACCCATATGATCCCACATCTTTGGGAAACTCAAGAAGACACTTCGGGGACAATGATTCATTTGGACCATAAAGTAAAGGAGTGTGCGCGTAACTGGTTCCAGCAGTAGCCAAAGGACATTTATGAGCACGGAATTATGCGACTAATTTCCCAGTGGGATAAGTGTTTAAACAATTTCCGTCAGTATTTTTGAAGAATGACGAAAAAAGTCTCTTTTATAGCCTCTGCATCATTATTTATTGACTGACCCTCATATTTAAAATTCTAGAAAGATCGGTAGACTAAGCGTGTGCAAGCACAAGGGGCCTACTTTGAATGGAATTGGGGTCCTAACCCCATCAGATATTTGAAATTTTTTCTGGCCAAAAGTCGGATACTTTTCAGACAGGCCTCCTAAGTGTACACAATTTTGAAACAAATGAACATTGAAAATGCTGTACACATAGTAGTTTTCATCAACTGTGTCATGTTTTTGTTTATATTTATCATATTCTTTCATACAAGATTGACATAAATTTACCTCTAATTTCAGTTCCATAAAACCTGCTAACCCAAAGGATAGAGCTGTCAAAAGTCCACCAGCCACCATTCGTTGCAATGGCCTATGCAGAAGATAAAAAACAAACTGAGTTTTAAGTTACATGTTTAACACAGGAACTGGGGAAATTTGTTGATGTATAATGTTGTAAGGGTCGGCAAAACTTTCGTGATAAATGTTTCAATATGGCAATCATTCAGCCCTAAATTTTATTGGAATCCTGACACTTTCTATGAATTTATCTGCCTCCTACTACATATAAATTTCAAACTTTCACATTTTACAAGTGAAAAGGCTTAACTTCTGCCTTTAAACAATTTTTGGTATTCCCGCTTACAGTTTTTTGAAATAGTTAATTCATACTTAGTGTTTGTTATTTTAACATGCTGTTCACTTGGTACATTTTATTAAACCTAATCAACAGTTCAGTTACAGCAACGAGAGACAAGACTGCAGTTATGCCTTGTTTAGGGATCACCAGTTCATAACAGCCACAACTTAGCTGCAAGTGATTAACCTCCTATAGGAGCTAAGTATATCTTCACAGCGGTAATCAAAACATTTCAGCACACCAGCCAAAGACTTGCAAACATGGTATGACTCCACCTTGAAAAAGTGAATAGAAAAAGCTAGGATATAGAGCTACAAATTAACCGTCCTATAAGTCAATATTAACCATTTGGACCCCAGCTTTCTGTATTCACTTTTTCGAGGAGGAGCAGTTACAGGTTAGCAGACCACTTGCTGGTGTACTAAAATATTTTTTGCTACCTGTGCGAGGATGTACTAAGCTCATATATCAGGTAATTTTCTTCAGTTTGGTTATGGCTATTCAAGATAAATTGCATTGAGCATGTGGATGGTTGTCTCTTTCTCATTTGTATTTTATATATTACCAACCAAATTTATTTTATGTTCTCATTTCATTTAGGTTGCTAAGAAGTTTCAGAGCAGAAAAAGAAACTTACTTTTGAAGTAATTTAAATTTATCCAGCAACGGATAAATCACAAAGTCAAATAATGGGATGAATAGGATGATGAAGATAGGATTCATCACTTGCATTTGGTCCGGTTTAATTTGGAAATTACCCTTAAAAAGAAAACATGACTCTTAATTTTTCACATAGGATGAAAACCATTCAAGTTGAAAATAACATCACATGAATAATATCTTTTCATTGAAACAAATTTTTCCGCAGTTAAATAAATATTTCCTATTTTTTAACCCACAAAAAGCTAGTAGGTTATGGCCATCCTGAAACATTCTATCCTAACCTTATTTTTTATGTGAGTGCTCTAAATACAATTTATTTTAAGGAATGCCAACCGCTTTCAACAACTAGTGCTGTAAAACTAATCAGGGCAATTTCTTACAGGAGTCCATCCATAAAGATGTTTTTGTTTGAACCTTTGTGTCATTTTTCCAAACATAGAAATTACATTTCACCATGCATGAGTGGTAGCCCAAGCTAGTGTTAAAGCAGCTATAATGTATCCAATTGTCTTCATATTATTACTTATACTTTATAATATTTGTTTGTAGTATAACTGTGTTTTTCGAGTAAAGCGTGTTGATTCTAGTTACTGAATAGAAAATTTTTTATGTAGCAAAAACAAATATGAAAAACATATTATTGATTAATTACAAAAATACATTAAAAATGCATGTTAGCAACAAATTAAGAAAACAAATAATGATTGAAACTTTGCTCGAGAATATGCAGCATTATAAAATATTACTAAAATAACCACCAAGTTTAGAGCTTTTAGTAGCAAATACCGCATTTATTTAACAGTTCATTTATAAATGAATTCCATTCTCCATTCATTGGCATCAAAATATTCAAATACAAAGTTGAAAAATGTATTTCTCTCTTTCAGAGCATTTAGCACTTCATATTCAATCAAAATCAGTCCAAGATTAGAAAGCCACTTTTGTCCTGTCGAAATCAAAAAAAAAAAAAAAGAAAAAAAGCAGAAAAAAAGGGTAAGTAACCAGATAATTTTTTTTTCAAGCCACACAATTTCAAAAAAAAAAAAAAAAAAAAGGGAAAGCCAATCTGGCAACCCAACAATTTCACCATGTTTGGAACAGCTTGCTTGGTTTCAAATCTGAAGAAGCGTCAATCAGTCTCCTATCATTGGATAGGAGCCATGGTGACTGTGTTGTCATGGTAACAACCCTGCATTTTTCCTCATTTATGAGCTAGATTTGGTTCTCTCTTTCCTTTGCCTGGGGATACGTGCTACAGGGAAATCGCCATTTAAGGGACTATTAAATGTTTTTTAAACCTATTTTCAGTGAAAGTTAAGATAAAAAAAAATTATAATTCATATTTCCTGTCAAATATGAGCAGACAACTGAGAAATGAAAATTATTTTTGGAGTGGCCAAGCTCTGTCTGGTTTGCTTGAGTGGATTTCACTTTACTTCCTTTCACAAGGAAACATTCTATTGTGCCTGTTCATTTGTATGGCAAACCAAATTTGTTCAATCCCTTGAATTACATTTTGAATTGGAATAACCACAAAAAGTGTTCACACCCATACAGACACAAGCAGTGAAGGAATAAAGTGAAATCCCATTTAGACACAAGCAGTGAAAGAATACAGTGCAATCCCATTAAAACGAACTCCAAGGGACTGCAAAATTTTATTCGCTATATCGGAAATTTCGTCAATGGAATTGCAAGTAAATCGGGACTATGAATTTATTTCCCTAAAATGGATATTTTGTTGCCTTGTATTTTTTATAACGAAATTTCATTGCATTTACCAAAGTTTTCAAAATGAGTTAAATGCCCTTCAAAACATGTAAAAATTTGGCTGAATTAGGAAACTAAAATGTTTCCAAAATTCAACATATTTTTATCTATATGTTACCAAGAAAAACCGAAACCTGGTAAATGCTGATATTCACATAGCAAAGATATCACCAAAAATTTTATATTTTCTTTGAATCTCCATGAAAGTTGACATTTTTCAATTCAATCTTTTATAATATATACTTTGAAAAGTTAAAAAGATTGGGATTTTAAGAATGAGATTTTATTGCATTTTCCTGTCTGAAAAAAAAAAAAAAAAAAGTAAAAAGTATAAGCACAAATAAATGGTGGATAATTCTGGAATAAGAAAAATTGCAATAAATAATAAATTTATTAAATAATTGAATAACAAAATATGGAAATGAACTCCATTTACATGTCTTCACCTGAAAGGGATAGTAAGAGATCTAAACCTGAAAACAATAGTAAGATATCCAACTGTTGCGTTGAGGCAATAATTTGTGAAAAAATGAAAAATTCACATTATTATTGAAAATTCCAGTAATATACACAGCAATGTAAGGGTCAAGATCAGTGCCATATTTACATATGGGCTTACTGGGCTATAGCCCAGGGCGGCATAATGAAGGGGCGCCACTTTTTCCCATATCTTTTTTTTTAACCAAAAAAACTTTTTTTTTTTAGTCATAAGGTCATAGGAGTGGCCTTTCATGGGTTCTTTCATAGAATGACCAACCAATTTTATATTTACATACTAACTGCACATA
Organism: Uloborus diversus; assembly: GCF_026930045.1. Classification (NCBI taxonomy): domain Eukaryota; kingdom Metazoa; phylum Arthropoda; class Arachnida; order Araneae; family Uloboridae; genus Uloborus; species Uloborus diversus. Next base: position 198,716,483 of record NC_072732.1, on the reverse strand, counting down.
TAATTGCCTATTTCGCATCTCAAATCAATTTTAAATTGTAATTTGCTAACTGCATTATTATTATACATAATTTGCTGCTACATCATTATTATTATTACAATATAATTAGCAATATCTAAAACTTCAGAAACTTCTGTTATTTTTATTTGCTGTTTTTTTAAGCTTGACATTCTTATGAATAATCTTAGGGAATAAAAAAAATAATTAAATAAAAATATCATCAATTAAAAAAAGTAAATGAAGTACTATAGTGAAATGCTTCAAGACGATAATTATTATTACTTAGATCTAGCTATTATAATTTTGTTAGTTTAATGTTGATCATTATTATTGCATTTCAAATTTGATTTTGACAAGATTTCATTAAAAAAATGATTTAAATAAAAAAAAAAACTGATTCAAATTTTTAAAAAATCAGATTTAAGTATTAAAAAGAAATCGTGATTTTTGACCCCAACTCTGTAAATTAACACAACTAGAGGGCGGCCAGTTTCAAAAGCCCGGGGTCTTCTTCACATCCAAATACGCCTCTGGTCAAGATTAATTTGTTTTTGTGAAAAAATGTACAAACTAAGTGCACTCATATTAATGAGTATCGAATATACTTTGTGTCCAAGATGATGTACATTGCATAACCAGAATAAGATGAGAAAAAACTTACTATCACACCATCCATTCTTGTGGCCTGTAATGTCCACCTTGATGACTACAATAAAACAAGGTTTTGAAAAATCATGATTTTTTTTTGAAAAATTAAAAAATAAGATGTTTTAAAATCTTTATCAGATTTTTTAAAATTTAAGTTGAAAATTTTACATTTCTACAAAAATACTTTAGAAACTTAAGTTTTTAATTAATTCACATTTATAAATAACATTTATAATATAATTAATTAAACTGCAATTATAAATAAAACTGAAATTAATGCTAAAAAAATGCTAAACCATTATACTTCAACATTTCAAGCAATATAAATTTACACAATTTAAGTTTTACATGATGATATTTAGAAGTAACTTAAGCATAAGATACACTTTGAATGATAAATAAAAATTTGAGCAATAGTTAAATGTACTTTTCATTGGCTAAGGAGTCTTATTAAAAAGTTTTTTTTTTTTTTTGTATTAATCTTGTTGTAAAAACCTTTGCTGCTGATTCGATATTAATTTTACATGTCAATGTTACAAATGGTAAAGTAATTATCCTAAATAATCCTTCACAGTTGATTATTTTTAGAACTTTTTGGTCATCTATAATCAAACATTTCTTAAATCAGGACATGAAATAAACCGGCCGAGACACTGGGATTTTATCTGAAAACCAGGACTACTAGCAAGTGTAATTATGCATGATAAAATATCGTCATCTGTTGGGTACTCTATGACCTAAATTTTGTCATCAACTGCAACAAAATCCATAAAATCTGTGTTTGATTGAAGTTCCATTTCTTTTGTAAAAAAGCTCTACTCAATTTCTAAATGTCAGAGATTTATTAGATTCGCTTCATCCAGGCACCTTTTGATGACTTTCTTTTTGTTCATACTACTTGAGGGGGGGGGATGACTTATTTCACTTATGTAGTTACGTTAGCAAAAGAAAATTTAACGACGGTCATGAATTAAAATTTGGCTTCTCAAAAATAAATAACCTTAATTCCCCATTCAGTTAGATAGGAAAAAAGATTCACTTTGGCTTATCAAATTTCAACTTATCCAAGTTTCACTGTACTAGACAACTTCTTTTGAGGCCATAGTTAAGATACTTTTCCCTTAAGTTACCCTTTTTCTTTTCATTATTTTTTATTTATATTTTTATAGCTTGATTATAAATGTAACAACTATGAACAAAAAATAATTTCAAAAATGGTATACAAGTTTACGAATGACAAACTTCGTATTTTAAAACAAAAAATTTTTTTATAAGAAATTTTTAAAAAGAGTTGAACTACAATTGCTTACATATGTTCGTAACAATGGAATTATGTGACACTAAAAAAGTATAAAGTAATACACAATACAAGATGAATAAGTGCACTTTGAAAAAAGCTTGAATTTTTGACGTAAAAAATTTAAAAAGAAGAAACCTTTGGATAGTAGTTGTCTACGTATTTTAATAGATGATTTAATGGTTGAAATAGTACTTACTTGCTGGTCAAAAAGAGCCCAAAAGACAGGCAAGGGTAAGTATAGAACGAGAACATGTAAAAGAATCTTTATCTCTTCGATGAAACTTTTCTGTTAAAAAAATAATAATAATAATTAATAGTAAATTAATTAATGCACAAAAAATATTGGAGCTGAAAAAGAATTCCCACACAAATAATTAACAACATCATAATATTTAAACAAAGTATTCAAGCCACACTTGGATTAAAAAATTCAACAATTAAATCATCTTGGTACCTAGCAGTTTGTTTCATGAAAAATGATTAAAATGCTTTGTGCTAAAATAGCGGTAAAATGACAAAAAAAAAAAAAAAAGAAAAAAGAAAAGAAAGAAAGAAAGAAAAAATGCACATAAAGCATGTAAATAAAGCACAAATTCTAAAAATATGCATGTGAGCATGTAAATAAAGCACAACTTCTAAAAAAAACTAGTATGTTGTGGCCATCACGAAACTTTCTTCTATATTTTTCCTTTTTCTGATCCCTCCCCATGCTTGACGAGGAAGCAATATTCCCAACAAAAACAAAATTACACATGCAAAAACTTGACGACCATCCCAATGTCTGAATTATTGTAAAAACAAAACAAAGAGCGAAAATTGAAAGTTACTTTAAAAGCCTTACTTGAATTAATTACAAATATTTTATTTATTAACAAACATAAGATGGCAACAGTTAAAAATTTTAATTCATTGAGATAATATTTCCGATCATTTCCATACAATTAAATCACGAGAAATACGCAGACGACAATCTATTACGATTTATCTTTCTTATTGTTGCATTAATAAAGCTATTTTTATTCGCAGAAAAAAAAAATCAACACCTCTTGGAGCGATTGGCGTCCAAATTGAACCAAAGCCTGTTTACATATGGATTCACATATATTCCAAATTTCAAACAGAACGTAGCATTACTTCTTGAGATAGGGCACTCACAATGGAAAAAAAGAACGGGCGATTGCGCTACCCCCTTTTTAGCTGTTGACACCAAAATAAAATCAGCTCTTATACCCACTAAGGGCTACTTGTGAAAAATTTTTTGTTTGATTCCGTTAGTTATTTCTTGAGATACAGCAGTCACAATTGACGACAAAAAACGTTCTATAATTCAACCCCCGTTTGAGCTATTGACACCAAAATTGAATCAGCACCTGCTCCTGTTAGGGGCAACATATGGACCAAATTTTGTTTGATTCCGCCAGTTACTTCCCGAGGAATAGCAATCACGCATAACTCAAAAAACGTCCCATTGCTCCACCCCCCTTGGAGGAATTCGCGCCAAAAACCAATGGGCACAAGTTCACATAGGGTCACATATGTGTACCAAATTTCGTTCAATTTCATGCGATAGTTTTTGCTGTAGAGCGGCCACAAAAAACTGGTCACACACAGATGTGACACACACACATACACACATACATACACACACACAGACAGACTGACATTTTCCAAAAATAGTCGAAATGGACTCAGCACACCTCAAAACGTTCGAATCCGTCAAAATTCGAAATTCGAAAATTTGCACGAATCCAATACTTTCTTCTATATATTAGATATAGAAGAAAGTAAAAATGCGGCATATGAATAAATTGTCATGAAAATGCTGCAAGCAAATAAGGCACAAATTGCCAAAAAAATGCTGCACATAAATAAAACACAAATTGTGAAAAAAATATTGCATGCAAATAAAGTATAAATTCTCAAGAAAATGTTGCACGTAAATAAAGCACAAATTCCAAAAAAAAAAAAAAAAAAAAATACTGCGCATAAATAAAGCAAATTCAAAAGACAATGCTGCATGCAAATAAAACACAAATTCTCAAGAAAATACTGAAAATAGTTAACTTAAGGTTACAGGGGAATAATTTCATCAGTGCTAAAAGTGCTCAACACAACAAGAAAGTCGTGAGTGAACACTTCTGTTTCAAAAGTTCAACCGGTGCCAGTTTGTCTTATCACCAGTTGGGAATGGCTGACATAGGCACACATGACTCATCAATTTATTCAAATCTACTGAACCAATCTTGACGAAACTTGATAAACATCTTACTTATGCTATCATTTAATAGTTTTGTGCATATGAAATTCCTATACACTACATCAAAACTTATGTTCTTAACAGTAATAAGAAGGTTTTGGTCCCTTAATATTATACACAGATCCAATTCGTTCTCTCTGCAAAACAAGATATATTTTAAAGTATACGCTTTTAAATTCTTCAAAAATAAAACAAAATGCTGCAAAACACAAAATAAGTCAGGGTATTCTTTTGAAGCAGATACATTTGTGCTTACCTAAACAACAGTAAAATTTATTCCTACCTCAAATTTACCCTCGGCATAGTCTAGCCAATGTTCTTTCTTTTTTTCGTCTTTACTTGACAGCTTTTGCTTTATTGCAGCCTGAAAAAGATACAAAAAGTTAAGCAAATTTAAAACAATAGTACTGGTTGAAAACAATTGCTAATCAGAGTATGTTCAAATTAAATTAGAGGAATAAAATTCGTGGTTTTAACCTGATATTGATCAGATACTTCTTGAAAAGAGCAATCAGTTTGAATCAAGTGCTACCAAAATAGTGAACCTAAGGGAAAGAAGTTCATAAAGAACCAAGGAGCAAAGCCTAGTGTACATAAAACTTTATAATATGTGTATACTTAAGTTTGTATAAAGCCTTTTGACTTAAATCAGGGGCGGCAAATACACGGCATACATGCCAAATTCGGTGGACTAAAGCACTTCTCTTCCACACCAAAAAAATAAATAAAAAAAAAAACGCCAATAAAAACAAAAAATGAATAAATAAACCAAGTAGGATAGTATTTTATGTGTCTTAAAAAGTCACTATGGCTGATTTTTTGGTAATTTCAAAGACCAAAATCACTGGCTGAGGAAGACTAGACAGCATGAACTGCATGTGTTATACATTGCACTGTACAATATATCAACCTCCTATTTAAAACATTGAGAGTAAGAAAGAAAAAACATTTTCAAAGGAATTGCCAAACTAGTTTGCTTTAGTTTATTATAAAGAAGTTCTACGGGTAATTGACTGACATTTTAAAAGCAAAACAGTAAGCATTTTGCAACATTCAACGCAAAAATATACATTGCACAAGAGATGTTTTTGTTTTAAAGGTACGTAATTAAAATCCCAAAATACATTTTGGATGATTTTTAAACAAAATTCTTCAACATGTGGTAACACCGACAATAACAAAAGTAGCATGCTAGTCTGTTACCATGTTTTAAACATTTTTTATTTAAATTATCCATAGTGCATTTTGAAAATTAATATACTATTAAATTCAGCTGCAAAAAACAATAATCATGGCAATCCAGAGGAAGAGTTCTTCTCTACAATGTATATTTTGCATTGAATGTTGCAAAAAACTTGAATCGATGGTTTCAGAAAGGGTGTAAATCCTATTGATTTTTATAGGGCTAACGCTCTTTCTGAAATTATCAATTTACTAACTGTTTTTCCTTGAGAACGTCAATCAGTTCCCAGTGGAATTGTCCTGCAGTAAAAATTAATTTATGCATTATGCAATTTTTAGTTGTAATAAATGAAAAATTTAGGCTAATTTTGGCCAAAGAGGGTGGACTTCGCACCAATTCATTTTTTTAATACTTTTAGTTACTTCTAAAGAATTTATTGTTGCTGTTGATAATGCCACATGGAAGACCAAAGATCCTCTCACTTGGCAAAAAGTAAAATAATGAGCCAACAAAATAAAGTCATCAAAATTTGGTAACATTCCAATAAAATAACATAACCCGCCAAGTGAATAAAGCAAGCCGTTAAACAACGTTAGTTGCGCGTAAATGTTTTTAAAAAATAGCAAACTTAATTAGACAACCAAAAAAACTTCATGAAAATGTTGAATAATTTGAGGAATAAATATATCAGGCCAGTTGCCAGTACAAAATATACTCTGTGTTGACTTAACACTATTTACAGACCTAGTGCAATCGCCAGGGGCTGGAATTCAGGGGAGGATCAAAGGGTCAGCTGACTCCCCTGTGACAAGAATTTTATTATGATTATTACCAATCTTCAAATTTTTACGTCTGAAAAAATAGTACATGAAATCAAGTTGACCTGTTTTTTTTTTTTGCTTCGTTCTGTAAGGTATTTTTGCATCACAATATAAAAGATTGACTGGGTTTGTTTGAATAGGCTATTGATATTTTCAGTTTTTTCGTTCATTTTCAAAAGCACAATCATCTCTAATGAGCTTAACCATTGAAAAATTGTAGGAAGGTGGTATTTGAATAAGTTTTAATCTCATTGGGGGGGGGGGCATTGAAACTTGACCCCTCTTCCAAATATTTCTGGATCCGCCCCTGCTGGAATTCCTTGTTTTGCGGTGGCACCACTACCAGTGGACAGCCATTACCACTTGAGGCTTTCAACACCAATTTACCAGGGCAGCTTGGCTTTCATGACATTGAGCTAGGAGTTTAATTAAGCCGAGAGTTTCCAAGCCATTAAACCACATTAAGGATTACATTAAAATATAAAATTAAACATGAGAAGCAAACGTGGCAGCATTGTGGGCAACACTTTTTTATTTGTTGCCAAGTAAGAAAGCAAACACATGACCAAGTGTTTAATGTAATTCACACCGATTGAAACAGCAGCAAAATAGGTCTTTAGAATGTTACTCCGGATATCCAACTAACAAGTTTAATCTGTTCCAAGTGATGTCACAGCACAAGTAACAAACCACTTCCCTCCGTGGGAAAGTTATTTTTAATGATGAAAGAAAAAAATGCCAATGAGGACATTTTAACTAAACTGTGTAGAATCATTGACATGTGCTCAAAGTCTAAGGCGATCGATTTATCACTGTGACTATGGTTTGAAATCCATCATTAGTACCTCTTCCATTAAGTTTATTAGTTATTTATTTTCAGTTTATTATTTTTGTGCCAAAATACCATTGATGTTATTATTTATTCTAACTGATAGTCTTTCAAAATGTAAATTTCAAGCAATTTGCAAATATTCTCGGCAAAAAAACAAAAAAAAAGGATAAGTATCTATATTAAACAGCACAAAACTTCAAATTGATTTCTTAACACAGAAAAGCTCAAAACTCGGTATTAAACTTACCCCAATGCACTTGGATACTTTGACAACAATATTCCCCTCTGGAGGATGCATTGTATACAAAGGTTTTCCACAAATAAATAGTACTGTAAACAGAAAATGAAGTTAAGTAAACATACCATGAAAACAAGCAAGATTTAAATTCTAAGCACAAATACAAATGTGACGACCAGCAACAGGCTCTGGAGCCATCTATAGGCTGGCCCTAGTCACTGTATTAGTTCCCACTGAAGAGCAATGGCCCTGTTAAAGCGATCCGCCCCCTTGCTCATTACTGCCTCTTCTGGTAAGCTGTTCTAAGTGCCACGACCCTACTAAAGAATAATTTTTCCTAATTTCCTGGTTAGCATGAGATTGGAATAGCTTAAAACAATGCCCCCTCCACCTGCTTTCTGTGCAAAAATTTAACCCCACACCCTCTTTCATTTTGATAAATTTAAACAACTGAATAATGTCCCCTCTGACTCTCTTTTGCTCCAAGCTATACACATTAAGCCCTTTAAGTCTGGCATCATAATCTAAATCTGAAAGTTCCTGTCATAGTATAGTAGCCTTTCTTTGAACTCCATCCAATAAAGAAATATTGGACCAAAACTGAACAGCATACTTCAAATGAGGTCTTACTAAACTCTTATATTAAAGCTGAAAACCTTTTTAGATTGGTTTGATATAGAGCTATTGATAAACCGAAGTATGCCACTGGCTTGTTACTTGCAATGCTGCACTGTTGACTAAAATTGAAATCCTGATTTTTTAAAATATCCAGATCAAGAACATTTTCTGCTCGACTAATGATTTAATCTGTAAATAACTTATACGCTTATTTCCATTCAATAATTCATTCGCTTATTTCCATTTTATTTAAAGCTTCAAAGATACTCAAAAGAAATTCTTTGGAATTGAAAGAGAAATGGTTGTGCTATGGATGCGATATCGATGGCTTCAAAACATCGATGTTTTTACAATCAATGAATTGGGGTGGGTGTTTAGTATTCAATGTTTAAACATTGTTGATGATTTTTCAGCACTAAAAAAAAAAGAGTTATGTTACACGAAAAAAATCACGAATTTACTAGTCTTCTCTACTTACACTGTACTGAACTCATATTTTGATGCAACATACCCAGTGGTGTTCCCATAGGGTATACTCAGTGGCGTACCTAGCAGGGGTGACACCCGGGGAGATAATTTTTGGTGCCACTCCCCCCCCCCACCCCCACAAAAGCAAAAAGAAAAAAAAATTGAAAACATGAAACTTGTGCAATTTTCAGGAAACAACTACATTTGTGTTAGAACAAAACTTTAATTGGGCTAATGTACAAAAAACAAATGAAAATTTTTAAATTTGTAGTCTTAAAAATTTATTTTAGCTTCGTATTTTCAAAAACTTGCAATTAAACTCAGGATGTCACCCTCAATGCGGGTGACACCGGGGTGGACACCCCCACCCCCCACCCCCGTAGTGATGCCACTGGTACACTCCAAGTACACTCTATGCTCTCAAACATTTTTTCGACACATAGCGTATACCCTCAAGCTTCAAAAATTTTCACATTATGACCTATCTTTATATATTAACTAGCAAAAATACCCGGCGTTGCCTGGGTCAGTAATAATTATTAGAAAAAATCGTTACTTCCTTTTGTTTTCTGTTTTAAGTGAAAGAATTTAAAACACATCTTTTTGACGTGATAAAAAATCGAGTTTCTTCCTTAAAACTAAAATAGCAATAAGTATAAAGAACAAAGTAGTATTGATTTAGAAACGAAAGCACTATATTTAAGCATATACAAATTTAAAAAACATGAAATTAATCTTCTCATATTTAAAAAGATTAATCTGTTGATACTTTTTTTTAACATGGAGTCTAAAACCTTCTCTGTATGGCAAATGAAGTACGAAGTGATTAAAAAAAAGTAGCTGCGCTCGTAATCTCCTTATACTTGCTTTAGTTATTTCGGGAAATTTCAATCATTGTGGCTCTTGGTGCGATTTTACCGAATTTGCGAAAGTCGTTTCGGGGTACCTTCGATGATGCTCTCCTATTCTTTCCTTACTTTGTAAAACGATATGATATTAATTTTCGTTACAGAGATATCGTCGCCAGATGCTGAGATATTTTTGGTCACCCTAAAATGGCGCTAAACAGTTTCATCCGAAATGTTATCAAAATAAGTAATACAATTTGGTGATTGTTTGAAATTGTGCAAAAAGGAAAATTAATGGAAGTTTTTGTGCTGTTTATGGATTTGCCTAATTTAGTTGCTGGATTATTTAACACAGTAAAAAAAGTCTTTTGAAAATTCTTTGATTGGCGATATTTTGTTTACATGGTGAAAGCTGAGAAACATTATGACGTAGTTTTCGGCTTCAAAAACAGCAACGTTGAAAAAACTGCCAAATGCATCAGCTACGGAAATCTTTCTGCAAAAATTTTGGCGATCTGCTGGTTGTTTGGATAATGAGTAAGTGTTCAATCAGCATAAATAATAATAAAAACCATTAATTACATTAAAGTTCCGTTTAAATGGAAAATCATCAGCCAAATCATGTATTATTTGCCAATCTTGTGCAAAAATCTTACTTCAAGATTTGACTTGAGAAAAGCCTTGAACAATCACGAAAAGCAAAGAAAGTCAACAATACAACAATTGTCGCTATTGACAGGGAGTTGAGATGATACACTAAATACTGTATTGAGTTGAGGAAAGCCTTCGAACATGGATCTAAAAAGCTCATAACTCGTTTTTTATTCTACTTTGAAATTTCGAACAGGTGCCATCTTCAGCAGAAAAATCAGAGCTTTCGATGGACATATAATGTAAATATGTGCAAGTATTTTTTCATCCCAATATTAGAGAATTTATACAAAAATTGTGTTTTATTGCCCCCCTAAGGGGGTTTTGCCCCCCATAACGGGATGAAAACTACCCTATGTGTTATTCTGATGCATAAGCTATATTATTGTAAAGTTTCATCAAAATCCGTTCAGTAGTTTTTGCGTGAAAGAGTAACAAACATCCATACATCCATCCATACATCCATACATCCATCCATACAGACAAACTTTCGCATATATAATATTAGTAAGATAGGCAAGCCGTTTTCTTTCGGTACCGATTCCTCCTCTGTTTGTGAACCGATTTCCTTCATTTTGTTTTGTTCAATAGCTATTGCTGAATTTTAGTGTCATCAACAAAATTCTTTAAAATCGAACGGTAATTAACGGAGATATTAATTAAAAACGCATTTTCGTCCTAAATGGCTCTTTCTACGCGAACGGATGGTCCATTTTTTTCGAATTTGATATGGCTGGAAAGGTCTTTAAAAAATACTCCTAGCGAAGAAAGGGTCAGGGCGTACAAGGTCCAATAACCTAAATCCACTAGAAAAAAAGTTATAAGCGTTTTTTAGTTAGCGAAACTCAAAATTTTTAATTTTATCTTTTTTCCATTGTTGAAATTCATTAATGGAAACGTGAAACATTAAGTTTTAATTCATTTTTTAACCGCTTTTTCTACACGAAAAATGCATTTTAATGCTTCGAGCTTGGTATGGTTGGAAAGTTCGTGCAAAATACTTTGAAACACGTTTAACCCGGTCTTACCGATCGAAAACGCCAACCGTTAGAAGCGCTAGAAAAAGTCCTAGAAGCAATTAAAAGTTAGTGAAAATTCATTTTTATTTGCTTTTTCACGCGACACAGTTAGCATGAAGAAATTGCTGGATAATATTGTGGTGTTGCCAATTCTCGCTTGAGCATAAAGAAATTAAATACTTGCATTTGTTTTTATTATTGAGGCTTTTTGGGTAAATACCGAACATTTAAAATATTTTCATCTTGATTATGTTTTCGCGATTTTAATATTTAAATAAATTATTTTAGGGAGTGAGGGACGACTTTCAGTTCCAATTCCCAATAATACCTGCATTTGCTATCACTACAAACAAATCTCAAGGTGAAAGTTTTGATAAAATAGGCGTATTATTATGATGTCCAGTGCTTTCGCATGGACAATTACATGTTGCCGTGAGTACAGTTCGTTCATTTGACTGTAGGAAACTTCATATTTAACGGCAAGATCATGCCTACTTTTACAAAAAATATTGTTTGTACAGAAGTTTTACGTATTAAGGAAGTTTTGCGGCATCATTTCATTCAGAATGATTTCCATAGTTGTGAAATTGGCAAACTTTATCCATTTTGGCAATAATGCCAAGACGAGAAACATTTTTCTTTTGCATTCGTAAAAAACGAGTACAGAAATGTCTATTTGCAAGGAACTGACTACGAAGGAAGTCCCTCTTTAAGGTGAGGTTAATTAAGTTGTAACCGTTCGTGACAAGGCGGAGGAAATAAATGACAAGAGGAACATACAATGGGGAGAATGCGACATCAAGTTTTTTTTTTTTTGATAAGAACATTTATGAAAAACAGTGTGATATGTGACAAAAGAAGAGGGGTTATGGTGAAGTGTAAAACTTTGCGACAAAGGGGAGAGAGATCAAAAATTTTGAAAGGTGCATTTGTCAGTTTTCCCCTAAACCGTACAAAAATCACAAACACTTTTTTTTTTAAATTACACTATTATTGCGACGTCCAGTGTTAATGAATGGACATTTTTTAATGTAGCAAGTAGGATTCGTTCATTTGACTGTTTGGAATTTAATAATTCTAACGGCAGAGGTCAAGGCAACTTACTCAATAATATTAAACTTATTAAAAGAAGCATTGTTCATGCAGAAGTTTTACGTATAATCTGAGTTTTGCAGGATCATTTCATTCGGGAAGGTTTCGATAATTGTTAAATTGGCGGGCACTCTTCATCTATTGGCGTCAAATTTTTGGTACCAATTGCAGCTCGAGAAATGTTTTTACTTTGCAGACGAAAACAAAGAGTAGAGAAATGTATATTTGCATACAGTTGTCACAATATAGGGGCTGTCCACGAATGAAGTCCCGCTTTAAGGTGGGGTTCACGAAATAGTAACAGTTTGTGACATGGGAGAGGGAAGATATGACAAGAGGAGCATACAATGGGGAGAACGTGACAACAAGCCTTTTTTTTTAATAGGAACGTTTATGAAAAACAGCGTGATGTGGAACAAAGGGAAGAGGGGGTATAGTGAAGTGCAAAACATTGTGACAAAGGGGGGAGGGGAGAGGGTCCAAAATGTTGAAAAGTGTGACATTAGTTATTCACTGCCCTTAACCATAAACAAATCACAAAGTCGACCTTCTTTAAAAATTGTTCTATTATTACGACGCCCAGTGTTTTTGAATGGACAGTTATATGTTGACACGAGTAGAGTTCGTTCATTTGATACTTGGAAATTTATATTTCTAATGACGCAGAAGCAACTTACTCAATAATGGTAGACGTTTTATAAGTAACATTGTTCACACAGATATTTTATGTATAAATTGAAATTTGTGATGCTTTATTTCATATGGGAAGATTTCGAAAATTGGATAATTGGTGATTTTTATCCATTGGCGTCAATTTTATTGTTTCCAATGCCAGCGCGAAAAATGTTTTTCCTTTGCATACGTAAACAAAGCGTTAGGAAATATTTATTTTCCTAGGGTTAGCACAAAGCAACATGATATCCAAAATAAAATTATTCAAGCCAGTAATATCTCGACCACAACAATTTCTCAATAGGGTTGTTTCTTTCAATGAAAAGGACTACTTTTAGGCAATGAAATAGATAGAATAAGAAAAAAAAATGAGCCAGAAAAACTTTTATTTTCTCCACATTTTTTTTTAAAAACTTTTTTTGAATGTATGATTTAGGAAATAAGGCGTCGTCTTTATGACGTTATAAGTGATGTATTTTGGCGTGCGACTCCATTGCCACATTAAATATTAGGTTTGCTCTCAACCGCGTTTTCGGGTTATGATAATTTGCTCTGTGCGCTAATGGCATTAATGAGTGGCATTTCATCGCTTTTGATGCCAAAAATTAATTTTAATCTGCACAAAAATTAAAATAGTTGTTAAAAATATTAAATTTTTTCAAATTATTAAAAAAATGGTTAAAAGCTTTGTTTTGAGGCATCCTCTTTCAGTAAAAAATACTTTAAATTTTTGGAAACGACCCTATTACCAAAATATTCCCTTTCATCCATTTATTTTGAGATTAACAGATAAAAAGCAAAATTGGAATAAATTATTACTGTGGTATTGTGTGTCCGTATAAAAATTGTATGTTTTCAGATATGCAGTTAACATGAGTAAGAGTAGAAATAAAAATGTTGGAAACAGTTTAACTCATGCAAGTTTTCTCAAATATTCATTTATGAATATGGTCGAATTTTGACCACTGGGCGAACACTAATGTATATGATTGTGCATGATGGATTACTGGGAGTATATCCTCAGAAAAATTGATGGGAACATCACTGAACATACCCAAATAAATACAAAAATGTAGGAGAATAAAACTAAGTACCAATTTTTACAGACAGCAAATCTGCATCAACTGTTGGTGAGGGAGCATAATCGGAAAGAATTCACTATCCTTCGTAATGTTTTCCTACAAACCTCAAAAACATTAAAATTTTTTGTGGCATATTGCATTGTAAGTTGGAGCTATTATGGGCTACAAACGATGGTACATAATTTTACTCCATTCTGGCGTAGCGTACGCAAGTAAGAAGCTAAATCGGTATGTGGCGCACTAAAATATCGTAAAATCAATGCAACAAGCTTTTTAATATGAAATGGCTGACCAAAGACACATTTTCGTAAAAAAACGACATTGAAACCACATGATATGAAAATGATATTTGAAAGAAGTTAACTTACTCAAAGCAACAACCATTATTGCCGCTGGAACACCAAACGCCAGAGGGTAACAGGTTTCTTGATCAAAACAGTGAACATCCGCTAGATGAAAAGAAAAAAGGAAAAAAGAGTCAATCTACAAACACTCGCAGAAATATCAACAGATTTGTTCTTACGAATTGCAGAATGGTAAATTTAAGTCAAGAATGATTAGACCCTTGGTTCAACTGAACTCGTGACTATGACAGTATATTGTGTCACTTTGAAAAAAAAAAATTTCTCTTATGGGGCTGCGTAGAGGCACCACCTTTTGCAGACTTAGAGCGTTCCCCGGAAATAGCACCACTCTTTTGTGTAGACTATTGGCAAACGGTAGATGATGACTATTGGCGGATGCTTTTAGCATGAGAATTTTGATGCCCAGTTTCCCCATCAGTTGAAGGCAGGAAGGCACCTGTGCTCTATTTGATGAGAAACTGCTCTAGGAATTTAGTTTGACAAGAACACTCTAAGCCAAAAAAGAGCTCGAGGGATCTTTTACATGCCGCATAATTAGAGGACATGGACACTGTTGATTTTCTATGCCTTGAAAATCCACCGATTGGAGCCAGGACCGAACTTGCGCCTTTGAGCCTAAAGAGACCAGCGTACTTTGTAAAATAATATAGGGTAATTCCCGGGACATCTTGACACTTGAACGATCTGGATATGTTTAAAATACCCCTCATGATCCTATTTACAAACTGAAATAAACAGTAGGAGGCGCTGTAATCTCTGGTTAATGTCGGCTGCAAGAGGTAAAACCACTTGCGTAGTTTATAACCTTTTCCATAAAAAATTGAAATGTTTTTATTTATTTGGATGATTTCTTAAATCACCGCAATGTAGCGTGTTCAAGCTCTGGAACTGGAAATGGAATCTACTTTAGCAGAGTTACCTAAAAGACTTTCCATCGTATCTGAGAGCTGCTCATCGTAGTGAAAAAAGTTCTTCAAAATTCTAGGCTTGAGAAAGAAAACAAATGTTAAAAGTCTCTAAGGTATGTAATTTATAGTTTATAAAGTTTGAAGTTAACCACAGTTTAAAAATATTACTTCATATCTATATTATTATCGGCTTGTGACTAATAAAGCAAAAGTAATTGCGAAAATAAAGGTTTGATTTTTTAGCTGAAAACATTCTTAGATCTTTATTTGAACTAGAAAAAAGAATACACTAAATTAAAGCATATACATAAACTTTTTTAAAGCTTAATTTCAAGTTTTGATATTTGCTTAACAGTGTAAAACACTTTAATATTGAAAACTTAAAGTAGAAGAGGAAAAACACTTAACGTTTCACACCACAAAAAGGACCAGCTTTCAGCAAGTTATCATCTGTTTTTTTTTTTTTTTTTTTTTTTGAGTAGGTACATTTTAAAAAATGTAACCTATGCTGCCAATTACTGACGATACCGAAACTAGAATGTTTTCAATGTTTGTAGTTCACTAGTTTTAAACAAGTTTTGAACAAAAAAAAAATACACATTTCTACGCATTTTTTATAAATGGACTCGATCAGACACATCTGGAATGAAGAGATGATGGTGCTGATGATGACGTGTTAAGTTAAAGTCTTTAAAAAAAAAACTCACCTCTAAGAACGGGAGTGAGTGCAGTTGATACAACGCTTCCTAAGTTGATGGAAATGTAGAAGAGTGAAAAGAAACTTTGAAGCTGAGATTCCTAGAAAGAAAAAATAATTTCCTCTTGATAAGGGTCGCTAATAAAATGCTTTTGAAAAGATTTCATGTTACAAAAGCATATTTTCTATCACTAACTAATCAGTAAGTTGAACCAGTGGAGCCGTCAGGGTGAAGGTTTTTGGGGTCACCTTCACGCATATTGTCAATCCTAATATGGTAGTTTGTTTACACATAAGGATGGTTATGACTAAAAATTCCACCCAGAAGGTAATTTCTAGTTGCATTACTGAGATGAATCAATCAAATAATTCAGTTTCAAGCACTCAAGGGGTAAAGGCCAAATAAATTAGCGAGACATATTCACTCATTTTTAGGAGCAGTCAAAGCACTTTTGTTCTATCATGTCATGTTGTTATCTTTATTTATCTTTTAGCGGTGACGGTAAACGCGACAAAAAGTATTGGACTAAAAATTAAGTTATGTGATTTAGATCTAGTTAAGGATAATACAAATAGCTTGATTAAATGAATTGAATGATTGAATTACCAACGTTTCAATGCACAAAAATGGAAAATTACTGCAGACACGTGTTTCGAGGTTACAAGGAACCCCTTTTTCAATGCAAAGAAGGGTGAGTGTTTGGATAAAAAGTTCATCCGAGGAAAGACTAATTCTTTCCCTTGTGATGCGACGGTAACGCAAGAGCGCGAGATGCAGGCTCAAAACTGTTGCAACAACATTCCTTTGCGAGGCATGTGCCTTGGATAATAATTACATAAGGTTTTGATGATCTAATGATTGCATTAACTCCGTCTATTGAAAATAATATCTGCTCTCTGCTGAACGATTAATTTTTGATCATGACACGAATTCTGTAAAAAGTGTTTTTCTGCTGCAGCAGTGCCAATGCAGAGAAAACAACACATAGCTGTCAACGTAGAGAGCTAAAGACTTAGCGTAGATAAATTAAACGCGAAAAATTAGGGTGTAAAAGGGTCTTTTTTTTAATATAAGTAATGATTGCTTAAAATAAGCCGATACGGGACTCAAAATTCAGCTTTACGAAATCCGGCAGAACCCGAAACTGGGAAATTGAGATTACAGTACAACCTTGGTTATTCAGACTGACTGGAACCAAAAGTAATCCGGATAAGCGAACGATCGGATAATGCGGGTAATTAGAAAACAGTCTTAAATAAACAGACTTATCTTTTTTCCTTGGAAAAAAAATGGCTTTAAATGAAATTACATGGGATCGTATCGTTTCTCCCAAACACTTTATCATTTTTAGTTCAGCAGCAGTGGCGTTAGCCTGACGCTCCAGTACGCCATGCTGTTACATCACTATAAGTAATCGAACCATCTATGCAGGAGTTCTACATTTGATCAAAATAAATAATTAATATTTTGTGGTTTCGTTCTTGCCATCACAATCCTCTTACATATACTAGCCGATGATCAAGTAACCCGCGTGTTTCAACAATAAAACTCGTGCCACGACATGATAATTTGATAATATGTTTTGGTAATGTTTAACGTGCAGGGAAAGGCTTTATTGTGACAAGGCATAACTCGATCCGGTAACTTAATTGTTTTGCTGATAGGAATGTCATTTCAGGGGAAGGAAGAAACGATAAAATGGTCAACAATGAACGCTACCTAATGGAGTTTAGGGTTAATCCACTGGAGTTAAGGTTACAATTTCAACTATCAAAATATCACCAAACAGGCAATGGCTTCGTTCAAATGTTGAAGCAATTTTCACCCGTCATACCTTGACGGCTGACTTTCTAGTTTAAACTAATTATTTAAGTGAATATAGTAGGTATATATATTTTTTAATTCTACAAATTTGGTCCAGATAAACTAGAGATCCGGATAAACGGGGGGGGGGGGGCGGATAAACAAGGTTCTACTGCACTATTATCATTTTTACAAAGTTAAAAGAAATACAACTTTCTGTTTAAAAAATATTTTAAAAGGGACATAAGATTTTTCTCTTAAAAGCTATATTAAACGTTCCTTGAGGCAGGAAGTTCAGGCAGTATATTCTTGCTTGTTTAAAAGTTTTCTATCATCCAGTAAAGTATTGCCATGTTGTTCAGACTCACCATTGCAAATCATATTTAGAGAAAAACTTACTTGTCCTTTCTTGAACTGGTCACCGCCAAAAGCAGAAACACAGGGCTTGATACCACCGGTACCAAGGGCAATGGTAAAGAGTCCAATCAAAGATATCAGTCTTAAAATTAAAACAAGAAAAATGTCTTAGTCTTCTTGTACTACAAGTAGGACAAAGATATAAAGGACATATTGCGAGAGAAAAAGCATTTTTTACGTTACTCACTTCATAGTCGGTAAATCAGTGGGAATAGCTCCAACAGAAGTTATAATACTTCCAATGCAGTAGATGATAGATATGTACAAAATGGTTCTGAAAATTATAAGATTAATGGCAAAGAGTATACATCATTTTTTTTTAAATTTAATGCATTTTTCTACATAGTATAAAATGAAGTCGACAAAAAGCGTCTGTGTGTTTGAACTCGCAAAACTCGAGAACTACCCGGCCGATTTTGCTGAAATTTTCAGTTTGTTCCTTTAAGTCCTGAGAAGGTTTGCAGACCAGTTCGAAAACAATTCGATGAATAGTTCTTTTTTTTTAAATTCCAATTTAGGCACAATTTTCACTTAAATTCCTGAATATGGGGGTGAAAAATTACTTGCACATATTAATATTATACATCGTTGGAAAGAGTAGAATTTTCCGCGTTCTAAGCAATTTGTTCCAATGCTCTAACTTAATTGCGGCGGGAGGTTTTTACGTTTTTAGCTCGAATTATTTTAGGCTTAGTGGAAATTTAGGCACTACTTTCTTCATTAAATATTTCAATAAAAAGTGAAGGAATTGTAACACAGTTTTCTTTTTGACAGCATTTGAAGGAGCTGCTTTTTTTACTCCAGATCTAACTCGACTTCAGGTCGAAAGTTTAACCCTCTATCTCCATTATAAAAAAAGTTACAAGCGAATTAAATGAAGTTCAAAAATCTGTTCTCTATTCAATTTTTTAGCCATTTTATTTTGCGTTTCCACGATAACGCTTTTTGAATCCATAGTTTATTTCCATCTTTCTCATTTTCAATTTTTAAACTTATTTTATTTTGTGTTTCCCTGGTTACGCCTTTTAAATCCATTTTTCTCATTTTATTTTTATATCTTAAAAGTATTTCAGTATCTGTCGTCATTGTTTGGCGAGAAAATTTTGCATGATGGTTTTTTTTTCCTCACATTTAATCCTGGTTACTGAAGATACTTCACTTGACGCAATGGTTTTTTTCAAGGTAGACCGGGCAAAGCCGAGCAACGCAGCTAGTTAATAATAAACTAAAGTACACACAGCAAACTTTAGGTAAGGAAATAAATCAAAATATTGAAATGTGGGTTACTTGAATTTCCCAAGCCATGAGTCAGCTATGATGGCTCCAAAGACGGGCGAGAAATAAGCCACAAATCCGAACAGATGGTAAAGGATAGTTCCTGTGTCATGACTGTAGAGCAGTTCTTGTGTAAAGTAGATGGTGAGAATGGCTGAAATATCAAAGCAACATTTTAGAAGAGTTGAGTCACTTGCGCTGATTTTGCAAAAACCAAAATATGCTTGCCATGACTTTATAAAGTGCAGAAAACGAAAAGGAATAAAAGTAGTGTAATATTTCATTTTCATCCTAAACAGATTTGCAATATGCAGTAGAAGTAAGATAAAAGCAAGCAATGCAAAGGAATTTCCAAAATACTGCATTCGAGATTAAATTAAATAGCAAGATGTGAAACATGTGAATGAGTCACAAAAATTTGTCTCAAGTAATATGTTACAGAAACGAGAGAACCATGATTTTTATATTTTTTATGCAGGCTGTAGCAAGGAGCTTAATTTGATGTATTTTGGCATTCCTCCCCCTCATCCCCTCCCATTAATTAGAAATTTTAAAATTTAAGTTTTGAAGCCAAACTTTTCTAAATTTTCAAGGTTTTCAAGCATTTGAAAATAAAATTTATTTTTTCAAGTACTTCTCATTTTTTCAGGAGCGAATCATACAATTTTTTGGGAGTTGGGCGCCCCCAACAAAGCGGGGGCCTTCAGCTATAGCTTGTCTAGCTTATACATAAATCCGGCCCTGGCAGCAATCCAGTAATTGATACAGCTGTTAATTACGAAATTGCTCCTTTACATACAACCAAAGCTATTAAAGGGTGTTTTTTTAGAGGTATAGAACTTTAAGTTGACAATACTGTCTGATATGTGTGCCATTTTGATAGCTGTCACTTATTTTGTATTCAGTTCAGTTTGTCATTTCCTCAAGAATAGACAACAAGGCGGTGAAACATGCCACACAGCGCGTGTTACAATGCGTGATTTATTGAAAAAAACGTTCGGTGAACGAATAATTTCGCGTAATGGATCCGTGAATTGGCCTGAAAGATCATGCAATTTAACACCGCTGGACTACTTTTTGTGGGGCTATGTGGAGGTTCTGGTCTGCACCGATAAGCCACAGACGATTGACGCCTTGGCAGAGAACATTCGCCACCTTATTACTGACATACGGCCTCTATTGCTGCAAAAAGTGAGAAAATTGGACTTTCCGATTGGACTTTCTCTGAGCCAGCCGAGGTGGCCATATGCCGAAAATCAAATTTAAATAAAAAATGGCAAAGAATTATCTTTCGAATAAAGCAACATTCATGGCAATTAACAACGTTTAACTGTGTTTTATTTGAACCTAAAGTTTTCTACTTCTAAAAAAAACACTCTTTATTTTACAAAATTGATGAACATTAAAAGAAAAAAACTTACTTCGCATGCCATAGTAGGTGAACCTCTCGCAGAACTCATTGCCGACTATGAAAAATACAGCCTTAGGGTATGGTATTTTTTCTTCCGCCACCTCCTGTTTTGGGAGAAAAAGAAGACTTTTTAGAACTTTTGCAAGACATACACAAATACCCTCCACTCTACTCCACGATTCCCAGTACCTACCACTACACGTGGATTTACCAAAGACAGTTTTTTTTTCTTTTTGATCCAGAACAGGAGCCGAGCAAAGCTTGGTCCAATACCAATAGAGGCATTGATTGGGAATAGAAACTTAAAGGACTTTGTGACCACGACATATTTGTCGTCCGCCACTCGCTATTAGCGCACGCGGAGCATCTTCAATCGGCAGGCATCGAATCCGCGACTGTCCTGTTACGAGTTCAACGCCTTGCTGATCAGGTCATCATAAAGATGAGTTTCACTGAATCAATTTCTGTTTTTTGCAGACATTCATTTTGTTTGCTATCAGCTTATGCACTCGACAAGGCACTGACTTTAAAGTAGCCGGACAATCGATATAAAAGAGTAATAGTTAAAAGAAAACAGACCGCAAGCGCTTGAACACGAATTAAAATATATTATGTCATACGGACAAAACAAACTGTAATAACAACCATATGGCAATAAAAGAGTTTAAAAAATTAAACGAGTTAACAATTAATAAATTTTAACTGCAAGGATGAATCCGAAAATGAAAAAAAAAATAATAAAAAACAACAGACCTAAACGAGTCCAAAAGAGCTAAGCATAAATTATAGTAAACTATTGTACCCGGCAATGATACCTATTACACTCAAACTTGTTTTTGTGCGGTCTATTTTTGAGTATTTTTGAAGTAATCTCGAATTGCTTTTTTCCTCGTCTGACCAATGTTGATGTTGCTCTGATTTTTCATATTACCAAAACAACGAGGATAAGTTAGTTCGTTTTTTTAAATATTTATTAAGAGGAAAAATTTTGGTCGCCATGGCGACAAATCGTTTGCTTCATTCAAGGCTTAACTTAAGCATAAAACTTAACTTACAGTCTGACCACAGAAGACGTGTAATCTAGCAAGCGGCCAAGTTAGTCTGAATGAATCTAGCATGGGAGAAGGGAAAACAGCGATCTGATTTTGGAGCACGTGTTTCATAATGTCACTAGGGCAGTGGTTGGAAGTAGCGCGCTACAAGTAGTGACGCTACTGTAGTAGCTACATTTTTTAGTAGTTTGTAGTGTAGGGCACTACTTTAAAAAAAAAGAGTAGCGAGTAGTTCGCTACAAAAAAAAAGTAGTTTGTAGTGATTTCTGGAAACTACTTTTAAATAAAGTTTCAAAAGAAAAAAAAAGTGGTTTCTCAAACAATTTATTTAGTTTAAATTTTACGCGAGTAAAACTTGCATCAATCAGACTCGTAAGACTCTGAAAAAAAAAAAAAAAAAGTTGATATCAGACATATTTTGACGCCATACGGTCTATCTATTTGACACCATTAGTTTGTTTGGCACCGAAATGCTCACATTTCCCCAATATTTGCCTTGAGTGCAGCATGTCTTTTAGAAAAAAAAAAAAGAATAAGCAATAACTGCCCCAAGTGATACCACGTTTGTGTTTTTTGTCAGCAGAGATTGTCCCGTGGATGAACATTTTAGACGTCAATGAGATTATTGTGCCAATATCCTCCTAATATGGAAGCTACTGTAAATGTTATGTAAGAGGATGATATTGAACTGCTTTTTGGCCAGCTTACAATCTCAGTCAGCAACCGTGAGGGATGAGTTCCAAAACTGCTCGCGCAGGTTGAAATTTCGCTTTTTGGAAAAGGGTATCTATAAGATTTTTTTGAACATACGAATTATTTTAGACAGTTGAAAACATCCTTCAAAATGTTTTAACCCATTTCTTAACTTCCTATTACCGAATTTAAACATAGAGAACTGAAATTTTACTGTATTTAAATAAAAGCTCTGTTATTGAATAAAAATATGGTTAGAATGCACAAAATCAATGGGAGACCATGGCATAAAATTAAACAGACTGTAGTCATAGTATGCAGCGATAATAAAATACAGTATACTACAATAATAATCTACAGTAGATACAGTAATTATATTCGACGCACTTTTTAGTTGTTCAAGCATATCGAAAATCTTTAAATTTCTTTAGTTGTCTGAAACTTTCTATTGTTTCTTCCATTTTAAAAATTTAGATTAACAGCCCGCTTATGTGAAATTATGCTTCATCAGTTTCATATTCAAAACGAAAAAGATGCGGAGTGTCGATTTGCAAATTAACAAAACGATGTTTCAACTAGTACAGTGCCGGGTACTTTTACTTTCAGTGGTGGTTAAGTGAAAGGGAATTTACGAAACTAATATTTAGTACCAATAAAAAAGGTGATACCTAAGTCTTGCGATTCCTTTCCAAAAACTTTCGTGTTGCGGGATGAGGAATTCGCGTAAGCTCCAAAATTCGTTACTCGACAAAAGCTCTATATTTAGCCATTTCGCGTAAGTCGGAGCGCGAGTCCACTGTAGTTTAAAATTGCACATTGAAGTAAAGTAAGCGTTCTTAGTTACGTTTCGCATTTCGGATATTTATTAATATTTGATTATGAATATTAGTAACGTTTGGGATATTTTCATTATTTCTTTATTTTTGTTTTTTTACTAATTGAATGTTGATATATCAACAAACTAAAAGTCAATTATTAAATACTGTTAGTTTTTTAGGTCATTCGGTAAAACTGAATACAGCTGTTATTTCATTTTATCAGTAGCGTAAGAAAGGAGATGGTGTCCAGGTCCCGACCACTAGCTTGAAATTCAAAATCAATTAACTAGTTCCTACAAAATATAAGCTCCTATAAAATTAACTCCTATAATGAAAATTAAATTTTTTCTCCTTTGTTTAAAAGATGTTTTTCACCATCTAAATACATTTTATGTACATATATTTATGTCTTTCTTTGCACTTCTTGAATCTTTGCTTTTCTCTCTTTTTCACTGTCAGGAAAGGATTAAAAACTTGAAGGTGGAAGTCCTTCAACTTTTCAATCCTTTCTCGCAGCGAATATTCGTAAAAATCGTAAAAAATGTTTGGTTGACAAATTGGCTGAGTAAAGGAATGAAAGAATAAATAATTCTTAGTAATATTCCATTTTCAAATGATCCAATTTATTAATCTAAACCACTTTTTGAATTTTTTTTGGTCAATCCTCAAAGGGTGTGTATGTGTATTATGTGTATGTCTTTCATTTATTTATTTTTTAAAAAGTAGCGAAGTAGCGACTACTTTTCAATAGTAGTTTGTAGTTGCTACATTTTGAAAAAAGTAGTTGTAGTTAACTGCATTTGTAATAAAGTAGTTGTAGTTCGTTACAAAAAATAAGTAGTTTTTCCAACCACTGCACTAGGGCCTTATCAACTTGTTGCATTCTCTTAATTGAAATGTGTGTGGGGGGGGGGGAGGTAAGTTTCTATGGGAACAACAAAAATAATTTTTTTTTTTTTTTTTAATTTTATCCGCAAATGTATGTAAAAGCAAAATTGTAAGCTCAAAATTATGTAGTAAAAAAAAATAAACCAATTACTTTTTTTATGGTGAAATCATAGACATCGAATATAGTTTAGTTTTTAAAAAAATATTGCCGTGAACAAATGGTCAATTTTACAAAAAAATGAGAGTTAAAATATTATTATGTCTAAATAATTTAGAGGCAAAAGCGCATATCAGTAACCAACCACTATCCGTGTAAACTAACAGTTAAGTTCATTTACGCTTATAAACCGGATGTTTGCATTTCCATTTTATCGGTGGTGGTCAGACTGTAATCCCCTTGTCCACCGGCCTCTGCGAGCTGGACCACTCCGGTGCGGTGGTGTCTATGCCCTACACAGAAATATACTATTTTGAGGAATGTTTTGAGGAGTGTTGTTTCTTTGAAAACTGTCCTGAGTTTGGATCATAAGTATCTGGGCATCCTATGTATGCCTCAAATTAACGTCGCTATCATTTTCGACTCAATTAGCTATTTGTACATGTCAGGAAAACGCAATATTTAATGTAATTTGGATAAATTATGATTCACTGTTTATGAAAATGTGGTTTTGCGTGCAAAAAAAGCTTTCTTTTAATTAATATTTAATTTTAAAGTAAGAGAAAATTGACGAAATATCACGTGGCGCAACAACGCAACGTGATTGGTATGCCCCAATGTTTCCATTTTAGCTACCAGTAACGGGTAACGCAGCGTACTACTCTATGGTGTTGGTGTGTACGATTTAATAATTTACTTAAAGCTTCTTATATAGATTTTTATTGTGTGTAATGCAAGCAGTGTTCCTTCTGACATGTAATGAACAGTTGCGCGTGTTAAATATTGTCTCTTCTAAAAACCAAGTTCATTAAAAATTATTTAATGAAATTCACTTAATTAACAAAACTAAACCAATGGGTTCTCTTTCTTTTTACTCCCTTTTACACAAAAAAAAGTATTGTATTCGCGAAAAAAGTTTCACTCAGAAATCGACCTTAATTTTCATTTTGCTCACCCCCGAATGAATGCTAATTTTTTTTTCGACCCGACCACACGTGCAGCTAAGAACATATAGATGGCCGAAATATCCATTTTGACGATTCCCGAGTTAATTACAACGAGTTTTCTCGTATGTATGTATGTATGTATCCGCTTATGTATGTCGCATAACTCAAGAAGGGTAAAAACCCAGAAAGTTGAAATTTGGTACGTAGACTTCTAGTGGGGTCTAGTTGTGCACCTCCTCTTTTGGTTGCATTCGAGTGTTTTTAAAGAAGTCTTTTGCTCCTTTTTTGTGGGAAAATCATTGTTAATTTCGATTCAAACTCCAGTGGCGTTATAATTTGGCGGACACTTGGCGATATATCACCAGTCTTTCGGTCACCAAGTTTTGTCGCCAACTTGGTGACAAATTTGGCGATTTTTTTTTCTTCTAAATCTGGTTTCAATTTGGCTACTATTGGTGATATTTAGAGAGTTAACTATTGAATCACATTAAAATTGCCAATAATGGGGAAATATCATTAAATTGATGTAAAAGGAAGTCAATTAGTGCACACTTCAGCTCGTTTCTTTTATGGTAGCCTACTTTTAGTAAAAGTAACTCAAAAAAAAAAAAAAAAAAAAAGAAAGGATGAAAAGTATTTTAAAGAAACATTTTAAATACTTGATACCAAAGAACTGATTTCCTGTAGCAAAAAATCAATTAAGTGTTACTGAACATGCTCTTAGTTTAAAGTTTCAAAAAATGATAATGAAATTAAATTTTTACACATGCTTAAGATCAACGAAGCTTACTAAGTTTAAACAGCTTATTTACTGCATACGTACATTTAATAACTCTGCAGCGCATGACAAAAATGCATATCAATTTTATTTAGCTATGGTGTTCATAGTTCGTTTAGCCCAGGGGCGAAAGAACGCGTTTTCTAACATCGAAGTCTTCGGTTCAAACTCCGAACTCCGGCCTCTTTACATTTTCCAAAACCTCAATTATTTTTCTTTTAAAATTTCGAATTTCATTATTTTTATGATTTTTTTTTTAAATCAAAGATCAAAACGGAAAATATTTTCTTCTGAAATCAAAATTTGTATTTTAAATGCAATTTGTTTAAAAATTGAAAATATTTGAAAAGGAATTGTATTAACATTGTATGTACGTACTTAAATATATATTTTTTAAGCTAATGAGTTTTAATTGGCGGAGGAAGCATTTTCGTTGTAATTCAGTTCTACGGCTTTCTTCTTCATGCTATATTAGAAGCAAATGTCCTCTAATTTAAAATGCTCCGGTAAATAAGGTCACATTTTTGGAGTTTACTGAAATATAACGGCGAGCTGAGAATGATTATGATATTGACAAACGACAAAAAGAATGTTTTTTTTTTTTGTGTGTATACGTATAACAAAACGTCAATGTCGATGACTAAGTAGCCAAAATGATTAATAACAATTTTTCTTTCTTTTTTCTTTTTTTTAAAAAAACGTAGAACTGATTTTTTTTCTCTCTTTTACCAACTAAACAAAAACAGAATACGTAAACATACTGTAATAGATATTACATTTTAGGCCATTATAAACATTTTTAATAATGTTTTATGCGAGATTTAAAGAACCATGAAGTCTTGTTCAATAAATTACAAAACTAAGCCATAACTTTTACATAAAGTAAATTAAATTATGACTTGCAATTTCACTAAATAAATACTCTTACGTTTAGGTTGTATTCGCAACCTTTTTTTTTTTCGGCAATAAATGTTAATACAAGTCATTGTTGGCATTTGCACAAACCTTTTTTTGTACCGCGTTTTGGAACCACCACCAGGTTTCATTATTATTATTATTATTATTATTATTATTATTATTATTATTATTATTATCATTATTATTAATGTTATTGTTAGAGATGGGAAAGGTCGGGAAAAAGTAGAAAGTTTTGAGAGAAAAAAGTTTTTTCTCAATTTTTTGAGCAATTTCTAGCACAAAATACGCATTTAGAAATTTATAACATTTATATTCCAAACTTTTTTTTGTTTAAAAAGTTTACGTTCAGTATGCCTCGCGAAAATATGAACTTTGACAATGTAAGCGGTAAGATAAATTAAATTTAAGTAAGCTACTTTTCTTATTCACATTGTAAATGTATACACAAAACAGGATTAGTTTATCAATTTAACTATTTTTTTTATATTTTGATTTAATACGTGTGTGTGTACACAAATACATACTATTTTTAAAAAGCTGAAAATATCTTTAAAAAAATTTGATGAGAATTAGTTTATAAAAGTGGCATCTTACTCAAAATTAATGGTTGATTAATAATTTGTCAAATTTAGATAATCTTTGGTGTTTGTTTGAACAAAGAAAACTGTTGGTGAATGTAATTAATAGCAAAAGCTTTAAGCATATTTCTGTTAAATAGAAAAAAATCCAAAAGACTGCATATATCTTCAAATGTTAAGCATTTTTTATGATTTTTAAGAAAATATATCTAATAAATATAGTTTAATTTGTAAAAAATCAATTTTCTCATTTTTTTAGAAAAAAAAAAAACCGAAAAGAATATTTATAACTATTATTTTTAATCACTACCTTGATATCTACTCTAAATTTAATAAATAAGTAATACAATTAATAAAGAGTAGGAAACCGCAATGTTAAGATGCAAGCTGAACAGGTCTTCTTCTGAAGCGAACCTCGCTGGAGTGCATAGTGACGTCACATCAGCGACCATGCTGATTCGTAGAATTTCGCGCTAAATTTTTAGAGTTAACTTTAAACATTAATAACTCTTCTCACAGAGCTCGTATAATTGAAAAATTGGTATCGTTTTACATGTATTTTTCTAATCAGCATTGTGAAACTAAAAACGAAAGTCAATAAAATATTTAGCCCCTGAAGCAGTTGAAATAGCTTTTGAAATGGACAACTTTCATTTTCATTTTCGATCGCAACTACTCTAAAAAGGCAAATATTTATCTAATTCAAGGAATTGTTACTAATTGATGAAATAGCAAATTTGGTCTGAATGACCGACAAGTCAGACATGTAAGGTATCTTCTTTATCATGCATCCAATTAAAATCGCTTCATATAAGATACGTAAAGCTAAGTAGGGTAGACCGGGTTTTCTAATTTTTATGTTTTAACTTAGGAAATTTAAGGCATTGCGGTTTTATGAAGCAGTTAATGGAGTCTAAATTGGTATATTCAGTTGTAGCTCAGCTTGTGATTTTAACCGTTAAAAAAATATTTTTGAGTCCAAGTCGGTTGCGGAAACTTGCCCCGGACTCGGGACACGTTTACGCATATTTGTTTTGACACCTAACGTGGTTCTGTTAGTTATTTGAACATAATGTCTTACCATCGCTAAAATAAAGCAAATTTATTACAGACTGTATAAAGTTGTAGCTGAAGGGGAATGAAGACAGTACTGTATGATTGTAAGCTTATAAGATACGATTTGTAACTTAATTAAAATTAAATGGTAATTTTCAAAGCTAAATAACTGGAAAATATTAAAAATGTTTGAGACAGTTTGTAGCGAAAAAAGTGTAAGGGGAACATTTAAGTAAGACACAGTAAGAACGATCGTAAAAGTGCTCCGACGTTCAACGCGTAAACTTGCCCCATTGACAAGTTTGGATTTATTTTTAACGTGAAAAAATATTTAATAACATTTCAGTTCATACAAATGCAATTCTCAAACAAGAAGTTCCGTCTAGAACTAGACGAGCCTACTTTCCCGTATACCCATACTACTTTCTAGTACCTGATCAATATTCTCAAAAATAGCTAAAATCGCAAATTTTTTCAAACATATTTTTTTTAAATATTTTAAGCTGATTTCTAGGAATAAAATATTCCTTACTTTTCTTCAAAAAAAAACAAAGAAATAAAATAGCAGCACCTTTTAAACAAAGCAGCTAATACACTTCTTTCCATTAAAAAATTTTTTTAACAGCTTTCAAAACGAAAAAATAATAATAATAAGTTCATTAAAATAAATACATCATATAAAAAAAATCGTTTCTTTTTCCCCTGTTGCCAAAAATAATTTTTTAAACGAATTAATGCACTTACCAAAATAAAAAAAAAACAATAAAATGTCAACTTAAAGAAATAATTTTCATTGTCAAAAAAAAAAAAAAAAATCGTCTGCGCATATTTTTCGAGTTTATTCACCGAAAACTAAATACCTAAATTAAAACTTTAGCGTGAAAATAAAAACAAATCATATCAACAATAATTATTTCACAGTTAAAACCACAGCAGCGGAGTCGGAGTCGGAGTCAATCTCATTTTGGGATAAAAGAGTCGGAGTCGAATATCCAAGAATCGGAGTCAGTTATTTGTCCTCCGTGTATAAATGTTTGCCAAAGCTACGAAGTCAGAGTCGAAGTCGGGGAGTCGGAGTCCGATTAATTGTCGGGAACAGGAGTCAGAGTCGGTGTCAGGTGCCCTAAATTCTCAGAGTCGGAGTCGGGAGTAGGTTGTCAAGAGCTATTTCCAACAAAGTTTGTTTGAAGTAAATCCGCCTTTAAGTTCGGAATCTATATTGACTTTCAGTTTCCCTTAGGCGCTAATGTTAAGAGATTTGAACTGTTCAAAATTGAACGAAAAATTGTTCAAATCAAAAAATGAATTATGGGAATGAGATGTCCTCGCCGAAACCTTTCTAACAAAAAAAAATTTGTTCGAATCGGACTATTCATTCAAAAGTTATTAGGGGGGGACAGACAGACAGACCGACAGACATTTTTCCCCATCTCAATACCCTACTTTCCAATTTTTATTTTTTCAATATTTATCTAACTATTTTATTTATTTTTGACTTTTTTTTTTGTTTTTCGGGATATTTTTAAGATGTATTAAGCCTTCTTTCATGCTTTTTTCTTCTTTCTCTGATTTTTACTGGGAAAGTAGGCTAAAAAGGATAAAATTATGTTCATTTTTATATATTTGTTTTTTCTTAGCCAAGTACTATTTATTCACAATAAACTTCAAAACGTTCAACACAAAATTGACTCAACTTGGTAGAAAACAGATTATTCCTTCTGCATGCTGGATCGAAGCTTGACAATGCTCAAAAACTTGTGAGAATATTTGCTAGGGAGTAGCATCAATCCGTTAATGACTGTTGGCTCTCCAATTATAATTCGTTTTAAAAAAAGGGCACTGCGTAAACGTGCCCCGGTCTACCCTAACATAAGCAAACATTGAGAAAAAGATAGCAAAATGCCTGCAAACAAATAATGCATTAAAAGAAAGACAACTGTAAATAAAAATAAAATACAGTAGCCCCTCGTTATGTCGCGCCTCGTTATATCAATCATTCGGATGTATCGCTCTTTACTTCTGTCTCCCGAAATATTAAAGCCTAAAATAAGAAAAAAACTTTGCTTTAAGTTTGAAACCATTTCTGAAAACATATGGTATTGCACAGAGAAGGTCTCTTTCTTCTCTATTTTGTCAGTGAACAAAAGGAAGCAACTCTTCTGAATTCGCTGGAAAAGCAGCAGCAATTCCCTGTCATCCAAATGTACATACCCGCACAGTATATTTCAGTTTAAGATGGTCTGTAAACTACTTGACATCTTCTTTTATATTGATACATTGCCTTTACAAGGAGTGAGACGCATCAAGCAAGTGTCAAAGTAGCCCATGTAGAGGAGAACATACGCCCTTCTTTTGGTACAGAAAAGATTTGTACTTGGTTGCACAAACCAGGATTTGCATCAAAGAAGGGAATAATGATCTGGACGGGCGAAATAGTTTCCTGGAAACAATCTGGTTTCTTTTACTTTTCACATCCTTTCTACAGCAAGTAAAACGGATTAGAAAACCTACTCGGAATAAGAGGGTATTGGAATGCTCAGCTCAGAAAGATCGTCTTCCTTCACCATTTAATGTTTTTAACTTTCTGAAGGTGAAAATTTACTTAAGTTTCAATCTTGTTTAAATTTCAAAAGGTGTGATAGTACGTTTGTGAACTACATCGAAACCATTAGAGAATCATGTCAAAAAGAACGAATGCTAATTTACTTGTATATTGGACTTATAACTATTTTTAATGACATCCGTTATATCGCGCTTTCGGATATATCGCTCTTTTTCTTTGTCCCCCAAAAAGCGCGATATAACGAGGGGTTACTGTAATAAATATACGGGCAACGTCGTAAGAGTAGATAATAAAGTAAACATATTTTTAGTCGACAAGTATATGAATGCTTCGAAATAGGTGAGTATTCACTAGTAAGAAATCAGGGTACAACTTTTGAGATAAATTTTCCAGTGTTTTCCCTGTACGAATATTAGTACAGTAAAAATAGGGGTCGGACCCAAACATCCAAAAAAAAAAAAAGCTAAACCTGGTGCAAATTGTTTATTACCCTCTCAATAAGAACAGGTAAAAAGTCCCACCCCATTGTGCGTTGGGTTTTGGAATGGGGGACATCTAAAAATTGCTGTTTTGGGTATTTTTCCAGAATTTTTAGCGTATATTTAAAGAGAGAATATTATGTTATACTAAATTTACAAGCATGAAATTAAAGGTGTTTGACCCCCAAGAGGGATGACATAACCCACCAATGCTACAGAGCCCCCCTATCCCCGTAAAGCGAAGCAGTACACCCGAACCCCCCTCCATACATTTCATATGGAAACATTATTTTATGCTAAGAAAATTGTTAGAAATCAAGTGTGTCCATCCTCCAAGAGCGATGGTGCACCTCCTCTCAAAGCTACAACCCCCCCCTCTGCCAAATAAAATAAATCTTCAACCCCCCCCCCCCCACCTTTTATTTCAAGTAGAAGTATCATTTCATGCAAATCTAAAATGCATTAAATCAGGACTGTCCACCCCATAAGAACAGTAGCTTACGTCCCAAAACGAAATTATATACTAAAATATTATCCTCCCACCCCCACCCCCTCTGATGGTGCACATTTGATTAAATGGCCAGAAAAATAACGTTGAACTGTTTTTTGCTTTCAAATGATTTCTCCTAAGCTTGTAACAAAAAGCTTTCGTCATCAAGATGTTTTTTGGAATCTAGATTCTCAGCAAAATCGTTATTGTTGCAGCTATGTCTAACACAGTTTGTGCATATAATTGAGCACTTCAGTCTACTTTCAGACTTTTCAAACATTCACTATATCCAATCAGGGCCGGATTACCAAATAGGCAATGTAGGCAGTAGCCTAGGGGCCCCGAGGTCCTGAGGGGCCCCGGAGAAATATCAAAGTTGCAAATACAAAAAAAAAAAAGTTAAATTTTCTTCAAAAGAAAGGGGGGGGAGGGCGCTCCTTCCTTGTTTGTATTCAATAAAAATATATGTGTTGCGCGTTGGGTGTGAAAAATTTAGACGCTACACACCTCCGCCCCTGTTTTCTGACCTCGCGATAGCTCTAGGGGGCCCCATCACTTCTAATGCCTAAAGGCTTCCGACTCCTTAATCCGGCCCTGTATCCAATGAACCCCTCAGAGCAAGCACAAGATTTGAGACGCAGAAAGTCTTCTAGAGCAGAAGGCTTGGCTGTTGTAATAGGAAGCAGATTATATTTTTGTGGTGCTTTCTTTGCACCCATCAAAAATGACACTAGCTTTCCCATACTTACAAGTGACCTACACACTGCATTGCTGGCATATTTCATTGAAGCTTACATATCATTACCAAAAATATGTTCAACCAGGTATCTTCCATTTATTACATATGAGGCAGTGAGAAGCAAAGGGAAAAATTAAAAATTTGGAGATAACCAGTACAAATGGTTGGTGAACCTCTCCAACCATTGGGGCAAGAAATCTTGGGGCAAGAAATTGTACTAGTAGACCTGGTAGTTGCTTCTATACAGCATGATTTAGAAAAGAAAATCAATGAAAGCCTACCTAGGATCTTATCTTTAAACGCGATTTATTAAAAACTTGAAAATGTCCACTTACATCCCTTTGCTTCTCACTGCCTCATATATGACACCAACTGTTCGTTCTGTGATGTTGGATGAACCTTTAATGCATCAGATAATAGTACTTTAACGATACAGGATTTCCTTTCTTCTGAAACCAGATTCATCGAATACTGATGGAGGATCAGCGCATAACTCGTACGAGAAGTTTTTAGCAATTTGTTATTCCATCTTTACTATTCATACCATTCGGTGTAAAAGATGGTTTGGGCTTACACATCTTTACAGATAGTAACTACTCTCGTAACAGAAGCTAAAGACATAACTGCTTACCTCCTTTACAAAGAAATGACAAAAAATTGTTTGCCTTCAATATGATTTGATGTTACTACCCGAACGTTAAAGGTCTCATCGCAACTCACCTTATCATCAGCGAGCAATACCCATACCAACTTGAGAGGGAAGAAACTTCTGGGGCTTTAGAAACGGATTGTGATTTCCAAACTGGGAGACAGAAAGGTGTAAATATTTAGCATTCTATTGTTGTATTGCTCATTGCTCTCATCTAAACTTGTTCTATCGTTGAATCACTACAGGTTCTAGACCACCTGAATTTGTCACTGCGTTAGATCGTTGGATAGCTGATGTTTTAGCTGATGTTTGATGTGATAAAATTTTTGTTATCGCATAATGTACTCAAAAGTTTCAGATAGTGTTGCAAGTATATGTCTGCATTTTTAGCATAATTCACATAACCAGCTGCGTAAAAGAGAGGTAGCTTGGTGTTTGCAAATGAGAACCCCCACCGACTTAGAGGGTGCAGAATTGCAGCATTGCCCGTCTCACTATTGGCAATTCCGGTTTGTCCCAGCCTTACGGTGATGGCAAAAGATTGAAGAAAAGTTGAAGTAAGTTAATCAAGAAGAAGTAGGGAAACTTTGGTCAATTTGGACTTTTTTATGCTGCACAGGAATTTTGTTTTCCAGCGCTCTAAACAGTTTAATAACTCCAGTCACAAATAATTTGGTTACTGAGCTCGCTTAGATCTTTTAGAATTATCATTATGACATTACCATATCATTGTGAGGCATTTTATACTTCGGAAAAGTTTAAGTCATGGAAAGTTTTTCGTGAACTTCACTGCAATAGTTGATTTTAGAATGTAAATTCAGAGTCCCCCCCCCTCAAAGCGATGGCGCACCCCTGAAGTGTGACGGAGTACCCATCCAGAATAAAAGTCCTCAATAAAGAAAGAAATACCCCTTGAAAAAACTGCCTTCAAAATTCCAATGACGTAAAGCTGCTCCATGGACACCCTCCCCCATTCCCCCCCCCCGCCTGTGCACCCCTGTTAATTAGAATTTTTTATGTGAGAGTTTATTGTTTAAATATTATAGAGTGGTTTCTGCGAGGTTTCAGAATTTTTTTTTAAGTAATAGAAATTATTTTTATTTAAATAGAGGATTATTTCGTTCCCCCCATGCCCCCGAAAATCAGACGCGCAAAGAGCTGGGACTTTTTACTCCTTCTTGCTGGAAGGGTAAGAAATAATTTGCAACAGGTTTCACCTTTTTTTTGGATGTTTGGGTTTGGCCATTTTTTGGCCTGATTTTACTGTACTATATGCAACGTTACAAACAACGAGCAAATACTGAAAGTTGTTTTTATGATAAACATTTTAATATCCACTTTAAACAAACTGTAAAACAAAAAACTTTAAAGGAGAATAGGTAACAAGCAAATATGTTTTAAATTTAAAAAAGTCACACCTCAAATAAATTTCGAAACGTAAAACCGTTATAATACAGATATTTAAAATGTTTTTTAATTCTAGAGACTATTTCTATAAGTTTGGTTCGCACTAAAAAGCACGCAATAAAATAAATATATGATTTCTTGATTGAAACACTCAAAAATTGAAGTTGATCTTAATATCTTTATGTTTATGCTAATTCTGAAGCAGTCAATTGAGCTTGAACCAAAAATTGAGGAAAAGAAATATAGTAAAAGCTATTCTTACAAAGCGGTATACCGCTCATTTCTTCTCTCAAATTTTTAATTTTAATTTTATTGGTTGCTTTAGAAAAAAATATAAATATAAAGATATTAACATCAACATTTTTTTATATTTTATTATTCTCATGTATGCCAATAATAGATAACGGAGCTAAGTAAGGAGACATAGGATCTTTATAACGAGGAACTTGTATGTCGTGAAATATAAATTTTTTAGTACGGGAAACCATTAATATTTAAATGTTTCTAACTAAATTAGCACACAAAGAAATCCCAGGGAGAAACAAGGCTTTTTTTTTTTTTTTTTTTTTTTAAGTTTTAGGCACGTATATAGTTTTTTTTTTTTTTTTTTTTAGTAGGGGATTTTTAGTAGCTGTATGAAAAAAGAAGGTGAAGTTTCGTGATGACAACGTCACATTATTTTTAAAATATACTTACACTAAAAAGAATTAAAAAAAAAATTTTTTTGAAAAAAAAAATAGAATTGACTTCAAAACTGCCGATTGAAATTGCTTAAAAAAGTGAAAAATACTTTTATTCTTTGAACACCATCAATAATACTTTTAAACATAATTTTTGAAGTTGGTGCAAAAACGTTAGATAAAAAATCATTTGTAGCCATATAATTCAATTACAATTATAACTTTAAACGGACCCAGATGCTTTAATACCACTCGTATACATTATACATTGATGATAGCATGTTTGTGCCATGATAAAAAAAAAAAAAAAAAAAAAAACGTTTCTAATTTTGAGTGGTTTCTCGGGAAAATATGAATTCGTGGTTTTAATTTTTGTTTTTGTGCGAACTTCAAAAATTATGTTTATATTGTCGATGGTGTTTAAAGAATAAAGATATTTTTTAATTTCAATCTGCAGTTTTGAAGTTGGCTATGTTTTTTTTCCCCCGCTCAAAAATAGTTTCATCTCTAAAGCTTGGTTAAAAAGACTTCCTCGAAATTCATTTGCAGATGTTTTCTTTACTCAGAAGTGATCTCTATCATTTTTATGAAATTTCAGTTGAAGATGCTTTCTCTATGCTATAATTTTTCACGTACACAATGCCTAAAATAATATTTTTTTAAAGTTACAATTTTTAATAACATACCCACTTGCGACGTACCATTGTGAATTATCCAACCTTTGGACACAAGAACAATAACTTAAAATCAAAAGTACGAAGCAGCCGCTGCATAGGAGAACTGACAAGCCTTGCCAAAATACGGGCTTCCCTCAATTTCCGATACGTTTCATTCACAGAAGCGGAGAGCAAAAAATATATAAGCTTGAAAGTCACAAATATATAAATAGCAGCAACTGTTGCAGCAAGGAGTGAAAAATAATTTTTAATCAAATACAAGGAATTCTTTTCCGGGGAGTCTAAAACAGGTGTACCTACAAGGAGTAGGAATGTTTATAAGAATGGGGATTGTATCAATAAAGAATGCGATTTCGAAAATATGTCAATATCTTATCGGCGACGGAAAATCTGTGAGCTATTGTTCGTGCAAACGAAACGTCTGCAGAAAATTGATAGCTGTTGATTGCATAAATGTGATTTTTAAAACAAAGCTTCAACTAGATAATAATATTTAGGCTCTGGAGGCGAGTTTAAAGAAAATGGAGCATTTTATCTAAGCATCCATAACATTGGTAATAATCAGAAGCGTCCGAAACTAAAATTTTTGAGAGGGGGGATATTTTCAATTTGTCGAATGAAACTCTGTATTATATATTTACTTTTAAAGTTGCATTACCATTTTCAAATTTTCTTAATAGTAAGACAAAATTTGCAAGACTAAGGACATTTTTAGGAGGTCACAGTGTCCTCCCATTTGGGAGTTTTGATTGTTTTGTCAATTAAAAAGTGAGTCGGCTTTGCTTTTAAAGCTTGAAATTGTTTTTCTGCTAAGCATTTCAAAATAATTTGCTGTATTTCATATTTTAAGAATTATACTTTGAAATAAACAAGAGATAAAATATCTTTTTAAAGACTTCATAAAGTTTGACTGTGTCATAGAATTCACCATCAAAATTTTCACAAATTGTGTCGGTTGTACTGTCACAAAACAAATACAAATAAGCTGTACACATTAGGTTTTTCCTGAAAGTTTTCAGAAACGTATAAACTGACCGAAAGAAAATAAGTTTCGAAGAAAGATGCGACTTTAAAAAATCTCTATAACGACCTTTTATAAGGACTCTACATCAAAGATTTCAGAAACACACTAATGAAATACAATTCTAGAAATGGTAAGTAATAAACTTACCATGGAGGCACTTTTTCCGGATATTATTTTCATCATCGTCGTTTCATAAGAAAAAATTCCATAAACCCCTCAAAAAAGCTTATAACACTTTCGAAATCATTCATTCACACTGCCATTTAGTAAATGATGGAATGTGACAGTAAAAATAACATGATATGCTATTTTGTAATAAAGTAATGTGCCAAAGCAAAAAAAAAAAAGCATTCCATGAAGACGAATGCAAGTTTCAAATTCTGTTATGAACAGTGATAGATTTAAAATAATGATATAAAAATGACATATCTACAATGTCGAAGGTCGAATTAAACATTAAAAAAATGAAAAAAAAAAAAAATCATTTTTATGATTATTGTCGGATCCATTTAGTTTAACCTGTCGGCTTTGAAGCTCAGGAAATTCCCGAAATGCAGAACACATTTCGTAATAATATACAAAATCATTTTCAGAATTGTGTCAATGATCTCCAAACACAGGGACTTAAAAATTGCAATGCGAGACAAAACCTTCCACGAAATGTCTACGTCACTTGTTTTAATATATAAAACAACTTTCAAACACAAATGATAACTCACGGAGATAACAAAGGCTCTGAATGAGTATTTTCCACTTTAAAGATTCACAAAACTGTCTATAGTAATTAATCCCTTCATGTGAGGTGTTTCAGTAAAATAATCAGTATTGTGAAAATATATTTTAAAAATAATTAAATTGTTTCTGATGGCTACTCGCATTACAATCAAGAATTATTTGCTAGGGAAAAAAATTTTCATTAGCAGTATTATGGCAGGTAAAAGGTCCTTAGCTTGAAAAATGGAATTTTATTAAAGAACGGAAAAATGACGAAAACCACAAAACGAATCATAAAATAGAATCGCTGGCACAAATATGGCAGCGAATAAAATTAATCTAAAAGAAGAAAATTTAAAAAGAGTAAAATACTGTAAAAACTTTAAGAAACAAAAGATGGACCAATCCATTTTATTTACTTAGAATATTTTGATAAAGGTTTGCACTGCACTCTTTTCTTTTTAGACCAAACAATAAATTTTCAACATCCTTCTTCCTTGATTCACACGTAAATCTTATCGTTTCTAATTCCTTAAAGATTGGCTCTAATAACATGACGCTTGATCTTGAACGAGCTCATTTATGTTTGAGTTGAAAGAGGTGAAATTCTTACACTGGGGCAAAACACAAATAACGGTTATTGGTAAAGCAAAAAACCTTTCCTCATCACTATTTTAATTGATCTTACACACATCGGAAGTTTTATTATCAGATCCAGACTGCTCTTTAGCAAATAGAGCTGAATATGCATTAACTCGTTCGTCGTAATTAACATTTTCACCCACTCTCTCCTACCCTTTTTTTGCTATCTCCTACTATCTTCAACATGGAATCTCCAATGCAAATCGAGAAAAAAAGAAAAGAAAAATATTTTGCTTACTTTCTTTTGGATCAGACTATAAACTGAACAAGATCGTGTAGCGTTCGTTCCTTGCACGTTTTTGGGAAAATTTCAAAATTATTGTACTGAATAGTCTACAACTGTTTTAATTAAAAGCTAAGATATCGTACGGTTTAGTATCTATCGTTTGATTTACACTAAATTTGTAAACGATAGAGAGTTTTTGGCAACAAATTAAGGAACAAATGCGCACAAAAAGTTCACTTTATAAAAGAATAAGTTGAGTTTTAAAATGTCATAATTTTGCTTTTGTGTCATTTTATTTAAATGATATATTTGAGACAGTGAGAAGCAAAGGGATGTAAGTGGACATTTTCAAGTTTTGAGTTAAACGCATTTAAAGATAACATCATAGGTAGGTAAAGTAAGACAAAACAACGTTAGAAGAAGCACAAATTTGTAAATTACAGCAGACACGTGTTTCGGCGTTACAGGGAACGCCTTTTTCAATGCAAAAAATAATGAGCTTATGTCTTTTCATCCATAAGCTCATTATTTTTTGCATTGAAAAAGGCGTTCCCTGTAACGCCGAAACACGTGTCTGCTGTAATTTACAAATTTGTGCTTCTTCTAACGTTGTTTTGTCTTACTTTACTGTTCAGCACAAAGGTATTTATTTATCTTATCATAGGTAGGCTTTCACTGATTTTTTTTTTTAAATCAAGCTGTATAGCAGCAACTACCAGGGCTACTAGTACCATCTCTTGCCCCAAGACAGAGGAGAGGTTCACTTAAAATGTGTACTGGTTATCTCCAAATTTTTAATTTTGCCACTTACATCCCTTTGCTTCTCAGAAGTTCTTCTCCCATTTTTTTTTTTTTTTTTTTTGAAGTTAGATTTAAAATTTCTTTGCAGGCACTAAAAATATTTTTTCTTAAGTGTCCCAAATTAAAAAAAAAAGTATTACTTAAAGGAAGAAAAATAAAAACGAAATACGAGAATACGCTGTTTGAGTCGAAATTATTCGAAGAAAAATTTTTTTCCTCCGAATCGAAGACTTTCTTGAAAAACTATTAGGAAGACAGATAGACATATCAACATCCTATACTGTAAACAAATTAATTCTTCAACACTTATTGGATTAGATAAATAAGATAAATAAATACCTTTGTGCTGAACAGTAGAGTAAGAAAAACAACGATAAAAAGACATGTCTTTTCATCCATAAGTTCATTACTTTGTGCATTGAAAAAGACGTTCCCTGTAACGCCGAAACACGTGTCTGCTGTAATTGGCAAATTTGTGCTTTTTTTAACGTTGTTTTTCTTACTTTACTTATTGGATTATTTATTTAACTGTCGAGTTTTCAGCCTTTTACGATACAATTACGGGAAAATATGCTAAAAAGTGCCAATTGGCATCCATCAATAAGCATACACACTGCATAAATAACGATAGAATCAAACACAGCTTTAGCTAAACTCAATAACATAAGATCAAACGTAAATAATGCCGTGTCGCGTGCTGGCAATTTGAAGATGATACAACAATGATTGCACATAAGTCAAAAAAAAAAAAAAAAACGATAGTAATGAGACGAAAGAAGGGAAGTGCAAGGTTAGAGGAACCTTTTTATTTTCTTACCCGGAACAAAGACAATGGAAAGAGCGTCCTTCGATCCCATGGTTTTTGAAACCTGAAGCAACCGCTTAATCACCCGGCATTTAAAATGAAAATCATTTGCATGTGGGAAAAAAATGGAAGTGTCACCAAAAGAAATCACAATCTCTTTTGAACCTGAAGCAGTTTTTAAACATTGCAACCAGAAAATGAGAAATCTTTAGTAACTTCGCGTATATAAGAAGCAGAAAGAGCAATGGAAAGAGCACTAACGGAAGCAGTCATCTTTATACATAAACGGCTACTTCTGTGTGTATGTATGTCTGTCAGGGGTAATCTTCAAAACTACTGGACCGATTTCAACCATTTTTTCACCATAGATAGCTTCACTATCAGGGAGCAGCTGAGGCTATAGTTTATTCCTAAAAAACTCAGTTTGAAAACGTTATGGTGGAAAACAGTAAATTTCATGTAATTTCCCCATTAAATGATTAAATATAAAACCCATTGTTACGAAAATTCGTTGCCTTATAATAACAAAACTAAAATTAATCATAATGAAAATTTTGAATCAAGGTTTCTCTGGAGCAAGCATGACATTTATTGCTTTCTTAGGAATTGTATCCTCATCTTCTCTACATAGTATAAAATGAAGTCTCTAAAAAGCGTCTGTGTGTTTGAACTCGCAAAACTCGAGAACTACCCGACCGATTTTGCTGAAATTTTCAGTTTGTTCCTTTGAGTCCTGAAAAGGTTTGCAGACCAGTTCAAAAAAAAATCGATGAATGGTTCTCTTTTTATTCCAATTTGGCTCAATTTTCGCATAAATTCCCGAACATGGGGATGAAAAATTACTTGCACGCATTAATATTATGTATCGTTGGAAAGAGTAGAATTTCCCGCGTTCTATGCAATTTGTTTCAAAGTTATAACCTTTTTTCGGCGGGAGTTATTTACTTTTGTAGCTCGAATTTGTTTAGGCTTAGCTAAAATTTAGGCACTACTTTCTTCATTAAATCTATTAATAAAAAGTGAAGGAATTGTCTCACAGTTTTCCTTTTGACACCACTGGAAAAAGCGACATTTTTTACTCCAAATCTATTTCGATCTATGGTCGAAAAAACTAATCTTCTATCTCAAAAGGAAAAAAAGTTACAATTCTTTTTAAATCAAGTTCAAGAAATCGCATTCTATTCAAATTGTTTACCATTTTATTTCGCATTTTAATTCCTTAAACTCATTTTATATTGTGTTTCCATGGTTACGCTTTTAAAATCCATCTTTCTTGATTTAATTTCTTAAAAGTATTTTAATATGTGTCGCCATTGTTTGGAAGGAAAATTTCGCATGATGTTTTTTTATTTCTTTATTTAACCCTGATTGTTGAATATACATCACTTAGACACAATTTTTATTTTCAAGGTAGACCGGGCAAATCCGGGCAACGCAGCTAGTAATACATAAATGGCTACTTCTGTATGTATGTATGTATGTTCGGAGTAATCTTCAAAACTACTGGACCGATTTTAACCTTTTTTTCACCATAGATAGCTACATTATCAGGGAGCAACTTAGGCTATAATTAACCCTAAAAATCTTAGTTTAAAAACGTTATGGTGGAAAATAGTAAATTTCATGTAATTACCCTTTAAATGATTAAATATAAAACCCATTGTTACGAAAATTCGTTGCCTTACAACAGTAATATTAATTGTAATCATAATGAAATTTTGAATAAAGGCTTCTCAGGAGCAAACATGAATTTGAAGTCATTTAAATATTCGGAAACTCTATGAACACTTAAGGATACATAGTAGAGAGCTTTTTTTTTGTGTGTGTGAGTGTGTGTTTGTGTGTACTATTTTTTTAATAAATAAAGCAGACGGTTGTTTAGTGATCTTTGTTTTGTCAGTTCATATTTTGGAACTTCTTGAAATTTTTATATGCTTAAATGTCGGTCTTTCGTTTCTAACTGAATACTATTTCGTTCTTTATACTTATTGCTGTTTTACTTTTATGCGTAAGGAAGAAGCTCAACTTTTTAATCACGTCAAAGCGGTGTATTTCGAGTTCTTTCTGTTAAAATAGAAAATGAATGAAAGTAGCGATTGTTACTCACAATTATTATTGACACAGGCAACGCCGGGTATTTTTGCTAGTGAACAAATAAAAATGAACGCTACGATAGCATTTTTCCGAGGAAATTATAATAATGTAGAGCATGCAAAATTGGAGAAAACATTTATTCATTACATTACCATTTAAAAATAAATAAATAAATAAATAATCATTCCATTTGGCAGATTATTTAACATTTAAAAAGATAAAATTAATTTTTAAAAGATAAATTTATTTTTACTCACTTTAACGAAATACTTAGTTTTGTGTAATGACTTGTTTTGCTTAAAAATATAAAGTTTTAAATTTCCTCAATCGTGGAGAAATTTTTCATATGTTAATGCTGTTAAACCTTTGAATTAGCTTCCTATGAGTCGGCTTTTTTTCAGCCAACTGAAACAGTGGCTTCAACAGTTGGCTGAAGAAAAAAAATATTAGATGGCTTCAAACGAAACCACAGTGCCTTAAAGGGTTAATGGAAAAAGAAAAATTAATTCTACAGCAATTATTTCTTAACTGCAAGACATTTTATCTCTAAGCAAACAGATTTTTTCCACAAAGCTGTATATCTTATAGATTGAATCATGGAATGCTGAACATAAAAATAACAACGATAGATAATATTTTCCACTCAAATTAACTTGTACGCAAATCGGATTCGAAGTCACATTAGCTTCAATTCTACGTCATCATGTTTAAAATAAGACCCTAAAATGGCAAAACAAGTTTTGCAGGTGAAGATGATGTATGAAATCATAAAATCGGTCTAGTTTTATTCTTTTTAT
This sequence comes from Uloborus diversus, assembly GCF_026930045.1. Classification (NCBI taxonomy): domain Eukaryota; kingdom Metazoa; phylum Arthropoda; class Arachnida; order Araneae; family Uloboridae; genus Uloborus; species Uloborus diversus. Next base: position 198,673,205 of record NC_072732.1, on the reverse strand, counting down.
TTTTTTTTTTTTAAATTCCCAAGACTGATACGAATCAAGAATATTCCAAACAGAAATCCAAAAAAAGTCGGAGAATTACGTATTAGTGACGAAAACGCGAAAAAGATAAAAAAGGATTCCATTTTGGCACGTTTAAGAAAATAGAACGAGTAGAAAGTCTAGCTACCGGTGTGTGCCTTCCGTGTTTTTCTGTATCACTCTCTACTCTCTAATGCAGGTCACAGACGATGGATTTACCTAATGTTTCGAGGTCACCTTAATACGCAACCGAGAAACATTCTAAACTAGGCGCATCAGAATAAACTAGTTTTTAATTATCACTACAAGAAACGCTCACGAGGAATTATTTCGAATAGTTCCAGCGAATGGAAGACGAAATTTCACAATTCAATATCATTACTATCACCATCAAGTTTTGATTCATGCATTTTCAGAAGCATCCAGCTCAGTGTAAACGTTTTTGATTTAATGACATTCTGACATTTATTAGAGCAGTTTCGTACTTGTACACGGTGACAAATAACTTGGACACACATAATGCCTCATAACCTTAATGCTAATGTAAATATTACAACCAAACTTCAAAATAAATATAAATACTCTATTTCTGTTTAATATATTTACAAACTTTCAAAGTGGCTGCCGCCTTTAGCCTTAATACAGAGTTTTAAACGTGTCACAAAATTTTCGACTTCGGGCCGCAACTCACTTACTGATATTTTATCCCATTCCTTGCATAAGGATTTCTTTAGGGGTGCCAAAGTTTTTATGAGGTTTAGCACACATCCGTGTCTCCAAGACCTTCATGCATTGTTAAACGTCGTCAATGACCCCAATCTAGAAGTTTAGGGTGGGATATGAGCCGGTGGGAAAATATCACTTGTTTTTGTTGATCAAGGGATAAAGATTAATCAAGAAACATACCGCAAACGCATTTTGGAAGATGTTGTCTTACCTTGGTCGCAAAAGTTCTTTGGAAACTAAAGCTGGACCTTCTAACAGGATTCCTCACCTGCACACAGAGCTAAAGGCACTCAAGATTGGCGCAAGACACATTTTCCGAACTTCAATGAAGATCAAGAGTGGCCAACATAGTCTCCAGATTTGGACTCAATGGATTATTCTATTTGGTCTATCGTAGAGACAAGGGTGTGCGCTAAACCTCATAAAACTTTGGTAGGCCTAAAGAAATCTTTATGCAAGGCATGAGTTAAAATGAAAGTGTGTTACGGCACATAGCCAAAAATTTTGTGACATGTTGAAAGATCTGTATTAAGGCTAAAGGTAGCCATTTCAAAAATTTGTAATTACATCAGACAGAAATAATGTATTCATATTTATTTTGAAGTTTGGTCGTAATATTTTCATTAGCATTAAAGATACAATGTAGTATGTGTCTCCAAGTTATTTCTTGTCACCCTGTAATTATCAAAAGCTTATCATTGTTCACAAGCATCCTAATTTTAGAAATTTTGTTCAAAATAACGTATACGAGTAAAAATGGAAAATGCGTGAACGTAGCTAAAATGAGTGCGGGGTTTAAGTGCAAAACAAGGTAATTTAGAAAGCTAATCAACGATTTTCAAAGTCAAAAGACATTCTTCCTAAAACTAGAGCCAATAGTAGGGTATGTATTGAGTAGAACATTATTTTTACTTACACGTGTGTACAAAACATTTAAATACAAATTCTAAAATAAAAATTAATAAAAGCACTTAACTAAACAGTGCGGAAATAAATAAATAAATAGATAAAATAAAATTAATCGTTAATTTAAGTTGCTTACTTTTAAAACATTTCAATTTATTTAAACAATACAAATAAGAGTTCATTAAATGTGTTTGTTTGAATTTAATTTTCGAGATATCGAATAATTTATGACTGATACATAAACTTTCCAAACTATACAACCCAACAAAGGTGCTCTAACAATGTAGAAGCAGCAATATCTCGTTTCGCAACTGACAACAGCAGATAAAAGAATTTAAGCATCTCTTTTATCTTTCTCACGTGAGAAACGATGAAAAAATTCCTTCTCATTCTACCTATTGTGAACTGCGGAAATGAAGACGTTATAATTATGCATCTGCAATAGACAAATCACGTTCTTTGAAAGCAGATATCACAGAAAGATTTCTACCATCTATCAATTACATAATCAAGCAAAGAACTATTAAAAGAATGTGAACTGAAGAGGGTAAGTCATGGGTTACGTATGTCTCTCGCATAGACACTTAGCTTCAAAACTAACAGGCGGCAAATTTCCCAGTCCAAAATTGCAACATCCTGAAGCAACTAACTAGAACGATACTTAAAATAACAATCGATTGTACAGCGGATATCCGGTGCAATAAATTGATCTGTTATAAGTTCCCTTTAAGCAGTAAAACTTTTGTCGTAGAAGAATTAAGAAAGTTTGCAGAAAACACAGGAGACAAAATTTTCTGCGACAGTTAAAACTTCAAAAATTAACTGTACTATCCGAAAAATACAAAACATTATCCCAAAGTTTTGAGTTGAATATATGCTGAGAGATTGAATACATTAAGGACAAAAAAAAAAAAAAAAGGAAAATAAGCCTCTTTTCGAGAACAAAATTTTCAAATTAAATCGGAAATTTACACTAATAATACTAGTAAAATAGCACAGTAATAATACCAGTAATAAGAAAAAAAAAAGCTCTATTGTTCGGTTTTTCAATCATTTATTTACTCATGTTATTTTCGTAAAAAGCGAAAACCTTTGTAATAACTAAATTTAATGTCTTAAATGCAAATGTAAGTTAACTCTGTTTGAGACAATGGGGTCGTTTCCAAAATTTTAAAAGTATTTTTTTCTGAAAGAACATGTTTAAAAACATAGGATCTAACTATTTTTTATGTATTTTATTTAAGTTTAATATTTTGAAAAAATTACTTACATCGGTGCGCTTTTATTGTTTACATTTCTTGCCGATGACATCACAAATGATGAAATGCCATTCTGTGTTGCCATTCACAGAGCAAAATATTTAATTCGCATCTTTACTCACGTGTATTGGCAACGATATGGTTGATAGTAAGCATAGAGCGCAATTTTAATTCGCTTCTTGATTATCATAACGTGGAAACGGGGTACAAAGATGCGCCAAAGAGCATCATTTGTGACGTCATCAAGACCACGCCTTGTTCGAAAAATCGGACATTTAAAAAAATTATTTAAAAAATAACTGTTGGAAAAATGAAAGAATTTTCTGGGTTCATGTTATTATTGTTTTTTTTTTTTTTTTTTTTTGCTTATTCTATTAATTTCAGTGATTAAAGTACTACTTTTGACTGAAGGAAACAACCCCATTGTCAAAGCAAGCTTCTAAAAGGAAGAACCATCCAACGCGGTGATCGATCAAAATTTTACCAGCTGTGTAGCCCGACTTAAAAAAATAGTATGTCAAATCAATCACCTTCTTGACCTCACTATTTTCGATTTCGATAAAATATGGCATCAAGGACACATATGCCAAGGTAGCTAATTCTGCCAATTTTTAGATTTCTATTTCGGAAATTTTTCAAAAAATAAGCCTGTAAAACACTAAAAGTGTGCGAAAAAAAAAGGAAAAGTGTTATTTCAAACGACTGTAACTTCTCTCCTCATTATAGAAGAATAAAAATTCAAAAATCAATTGTTAAGTTAAAAATAGAGCTTTCTATGGATAATTTACATAACCTTTTAAAGACAGATTTAAGTTTCAAGGTCATTCACCGAGACTTTTGACCTTGAATATCTCAAAACACTCCCATTGAGAAATTTTCGAAAAAAATATATTTTATTGCTTTAACACTATTCTTCCGAATATTTCACAATTTATCGAATGGTAAAGCTTTACGTATAACGGCAAGGTTCTTTTAGCAACCGAGGTTTGAAATTTGTCCCAACAATATTCAAAACTTGTTTAAAGTCTTATACATTATAACTCTCATGAAAGAATCATTTTATGAATATTGTAACGGATTCGGTGCGACTTCCACTTTCTTGAAATGAAGACACAGTTCTTGATAAAAACACAGGAAATTTATTTACACTATGTACAGGGAAGATCTTCAACAACTGCTAAATTATTCATCAGCAATTAAGCAATTATCACACAACACCGTAAACTCAACGTTTACACACGTATTTACTTCCAAATACGAAAACAACACAGCGAAATGCCTCGCTATAAACAGAGCAAAATGTTCTCAGTTCGAAATATCAACCGAAACTGACTGTTTATCCATCGCTAACGGCTTAAATACACCGAAAAGAATTTTCCACAACATTCTACACGTTTCTTTCGGCTTCCCGAAATGCGTAGACCGTTATCAATGAAAAGAAAAATAAAATAGGGGTCGTATACTTTAGCCGAATGAAAAAGGGGTTGTATATTCATTACGGGAAACTATTTACAGGTTACGTTACTACAATAATTACTATTTACAGGATTTGTAACATTGCCCCCTTCCTAAGGACTGCACGTCCCGGGCAGTACAATCCCCAGAAAGGGTGCCAAACTTCTATCACATGTTCACAAATACACACATTAAATAATAATCAATAATGCATAGGAAACACAATAATAACAAGAAATATTACTAAACATTAAAAGCAAAAAAATTATCTACAAATAAGATGTTATCAACCATGGTTGTTTACGTAATACTCATGAACTATGGCCATAGTATGGGGCTAACCGATCATAATGTACAACCCTAGGTTTTGCATTAGGTGATTTTTGGATCCTCACTACGACGTCATTTAGTCGGTTAACGACTTTGTAGGGTCCATCCCAATGCGACTGCAATTTGGGTGAAAGACCTTTCCGTCGGATGGGATTCCATAACCAAACCTTGTCGCCTTCGTTGAATTCATGTCCAGTAGACCTTGTGTCGTATCGGGTCTTCATCTTCTCCGCCGCGATGTTGATTCGCTCTCGTGCGAAGTTATGAACGTCTTCCAACCGGGCCTGGAGATCCTGGATGTACTCCTCAGGCGATGAAGGCGCATCCGGAGGACGACCGAAGACGAGATCACAAGGTAGCCGAAGCTCTCGTCCGAAGAGCATCTGAGATGGGGCATATCCGGTAGTCTCGTGGACAGCACTGCGGTAGGCCAGCAGGAACAAAGGTAGCTTCTTGTCCCAATCCTGTTGATTTCTGGATACCATAAGTGAGAGATTATTCAGGATTGTGCGGTTAAATCTCTCCACCATGCCGTCCGATTGTGGGTGTAGTGGTGTTGTCCTAGTTTTCTCAATTCCGAAAATTTGACATAGGCCCTTAAACACAGCAGAGATGAAATTCCTCCCTTGATCGGAATGAATCTGCAAAGGTGCTCCGTATCTCGAGATCCAATGTTGGACTAGAGTCTCTGCTACGGTAGTAGCCTCTTGATCTGGAATGGGATATGCTTCCGGCCATTTGGTGAAGTAGTCGATGGAAACAAGAATGTATTTGTTCCCATCAGCAGTTCTTGGTAGAGGACCCAGGATGTCGATCCCAATTCGTTCGAAAGGAGCTCCAACGTTGTACAGATGTAGCTTCCCTCTGCTTCTCTTCTTCGGTCCTTTACGAGCAGCACAGGCGTCACAAGAATGGCACCACTTCTCCACGTCATCCTTCGCCTTGCTCCAGAAGAAGCGCTCCCGAACTTTATTGAGGGTTTTCAAGACACCAAAATGTCCTCCAGTCGCACTACTATGTATTTCTTTCAGAACATCTGAAATCCTGGATCGAGGAAGTAGTAACTGCCACCTAGATGTCTTGCTGTCGTCAGATTCCCATTTCCGGTGTAGCACGCCGTTCCGTAAATGGAGTGAGTTCCATAAAGCCCAGTATCTTTTTGTTGCAGGACTGAAGATGGAAACGTCCTGCCAGCTAGGGCGTCGACTGTCACTTTCCATGAACTCTAAAATTGGTTTTATGTCGGGGTCTTCAAGTTGATCTTTTCGAACTTGGTCATCACTCCATGGATCAGGTTCTGATGATGTTGGAGTCACTGTCACCTGATAGGCGGTAGGGCTAGTCGTTCCATACTGTTTCTCGATTCGGGAACAATAGTGGCAGTTCTCAGGACAGGGTCTCCTTGATAAAGCGTCAGCATTACCGTGAGATAACCCTTTTCGATGCTTGATCTCCATGTCATATTCCTGGAGCCGCTGTATCCATCTGGCTATCTGGCCTTCTGGATTCTTGAAGTTCAAAAGCCAAGTTAACGAGGCATGATCTGTCCGAAGCAGAAATTTTCGGCCGTAGAGGTAATGATGGAAGTGTTCTACAGCTTTCACTATGGCCAGTAACTCCTTTCTGGTGACGCAGTAATTTCGCTCCGACTTTGATAAGCATTTGCTCCAGTAAGCGATGACATGTTCATTTCCGTCAATTTCTTGGGATAAAACAGCTCCAATTCCCTCGTTGCTCGCATCAGTGTCCAGGATGAAGGATTTTTCAGGCTGAGGATAGGCGAGGATAGGCGTTGATGTTAAAGCCTCCTTCAGTCGTAGAAATGCATCTTCGCATTCTTTGGACCATTCAAACTTTTGCTTGCTCTCCGTCAGCTTATGCAAAGGTCGTGCAATGTTGGAAAAACCCTTCACAAACTTCCTGTAGTACGTGCAGAGCCCCAGGAAACTTCGCAACTGATGGATGTTTTCGGGACGACTCCAACTCCTGACCGCAGATACCTTCTCTGGATCGGTTTGCACACCCTCAGAAGAGATGATGTGACCAAGGTAGTTCACTTCCCGGCGGAACAAATTACATTTGAACGGGCTTAACTTCAGATTGGCTTCCTTAAGCTTTTGCAGCACCTTCCTAAGATTTGCCAGATGTTCTTCGAAGCTGCGTCCCACGATGATGATATCGTCTAAGTAGACCAGACAGGATTCGTAAGAAAGTCCTCTTAACACTGTCTCCATAAGACGCTCGAACGTAGCTGGTGCATTGCAGAGGCCGAAGGGCATCACTTTAAACTGCCATAAGCCTTGTCCAGTTGTAAACGCTGTTTTTTCTCGGTCATCAGGGTGTATCTCAACCTGCCAGTAGCCGCTCTTCAAGTCCAGGGTCGAAAACCACTTGTGTCCGGAAAGAGTGTCCAAGGTGTCGTCTGTCCGTGGAAGAGGGTAACTGTCTTTCTTGGTGATTTCCTTCAGTCGTCGGTAATCGACACAAAATCTGGTGGAGCCATCTTTCTTTCGGACCAAGACGATGGGAGAGGCCCAAGGACTGGATGACGGTTCGATTACATCATTCTCCTTCATCTCTTTCAGAAGGGTTTCAACCTCTTCCTTCTTAGCGAACGGTAGTCGTCTTGGATGCTGTTTAATAGGGGGGTGTTCTCCAGTGTAAATCCTATGCTGCGTTAAATTCGTACGGCCAACATCCTCCGATGTAGATGAAAACAGATGCTTGAAGTCGTCCACCAATTGTTCCGCAGCAGTTCTTTGATCCTTCGATAAGGGTGCACTCCCAATTAACTTCGATGTCAAGGACTCAGAAGACACAGTCTCGGGGGAATTGATTCTTCTAATGATGCAGTTTACGGGAGTACAAGTTGCTAACACTTCGCCTTTCCGGATATTCCTTGGCCTTTCACTCACGTTGGCGACTCTCACAGGAATTACATCCTTAGAAAGGTCCACAAGCGTAGATGCTACCAGCACTCCTTTTGGGTTATTGCTTAAGTTGGGGTATTCAATGAGTCCAAATCTAAAACTATTGCTTTCTTCAATGGAGCCGGGTATTAATGATTCTGACCTTGAGGGAATTGATAAATCTGTTTGGGCAATTATTTGATGAGCGGATTTTACATCACTTTCTGCGGGAAAGACTGCTATGTCTTCTCTCGTCGAGTGCAGCTCGTTAGTCTTGAAGTCGAGGTTGAAGTCATACTTCTTTAAAAAGTCCAATCCGAGAATGAAGGGGTCTATGATAGCAGCAACGAATGCGGTATGATGGTAAATGGCATCTCCAAACACAATTTCTAAGTTCACTTTACCTTCAATCTCGATCTTGTCACCTGTCACAGTTTGGAGGGTAACGCAGGGCGGCGTCCACAGAATGTTGAGTCCAAATTGACGAGCCACATCTGTTCTAATGATCGTAACATTGGCTCCAGTGTCAATAATCAATTCGCATGGAAACCCGTTTACATATGCGTAAACAAACAGTCCATTACTGCCGCCACTCGTCGATGAAATCTGGAAAACTTTGGGATGGGGCTCATTCCAATTTGGCGACCTCCGCCCCGCGAGATTGCCATGGCTTAGTTTTCCTGGACCTGCGAGGGAGAGGTGCTCTTCCCTCTGGTTTCTTGACGAGCTTCACAGTTTCTTCGTAAGTGACCCTCGCCACCACATTTCCAGCACTTAAGTGATTGCCCATTATGGTCCTTGGGAGCCGAAGTCCTTTTGAGGATTCCTGCAATTTCTTTTATTTGCTTTTCCAGTTCAGCAAAACGTGACGAAACCGGATCAGGCTCATCAGTTTTCACGCCGCGGATTGAATGGCGATCCTTGCGGGTTGCTTGCTGGGCGGCCTCTAACTTCATCGCATACACAACAGCAGAACTCAGGTCTTTGACATCCGCCATCCGTAGAGCTTTCTGGATTTCCGGATCTCGAACCCCGTCGATGTAGTAGTTGAGTGCCAGGTTGTCTCGAACATCCGCAGGACAGTCACAAAAAGCAAGATGAGACAATCTCTCGACGTCCGCCGCTAGCTCTTGCAGGGTTTCCCCGGTTTTCTGGAAACGGGACTTCAACTGGAGTCGGCTGAAATCTTTCTGGCACTTCTCACCGAAGCGAAGCTCCAACGCAGATGTGAGGGCGGCGAAATCCAGGCGCTGGCTGTCCGGAAGGGTCTGGAGAATGTCCGCTGCGTCACCTCTCAGGGATGCTGCAAGATGACAGGCCTTGGTAGCAGAGTCCCATCCGTTCGCTTCCGCCACTATCATGAATTGAGTTTTGTAAACCTGCCACGAAGTTTTCCCATCAAATGTGGCAAGTTTAATGGACGGTCGAGCAACCGATGTGGGAGCGCCAAACTGTACAGAGCTGCTTTCCGCGGTCGCCAATCTCCTTTCCACGTCCTTAAAGATCTCTTCTTTAAGTAGATGAAATCTTCTATCTTCATCTTCAAATTTATTTTCTACAGCATTGAATCGGCTTTCAACGGTATCAAATTTTTCTTCAATAGCATCAACTCGATGCTCTATGTCATTAAATTTATTTTCCATCACAGTCTTTACCGAAATAAGGTCGTTTTTAATTTCTTCTTGGTTAGACGTTAAGTCCTTTTTCAGCACCGTTAAATCGCTTTTTAACTGGTCTTGATTTGCCAACATACTTGCAGTCAGATCACTTTTTAATTGTTCTTGATTAGCCGCCATACTTTCGCTCAAGTCACTTTTCACAGCATTAATTGCTTCCAGAAGTTGTTTTAATTGTTCATCCATTGCGCGAGTAATCACCATAAAAATAAAGTCCAAATTTAAAAAGTCTTTATGAAAAAAAAATGTCCAAAGTCACACTTACTGCAAGAAAGTCCTGAAGTAGCCCCACGTTGGGCGCCAATTGTAACGGATTCGGTGCGACTTCCACTTTCTTGAAATGAAGACACAGTTCTTGATAAAAACACAGGAAATTTATTTACACTATGTACAGGGAAGATCTTCAACAACTGCTAAATTATTCATCAGCAATTAAGCAATTATCACACAACACCGTAAACTCAACGTTTACACACGTATTTACTTCCAAATACGAAAACAACACAGCGAAATGCCTCGCTATAAACAGAGCAAAATGTTCTCAGTTCGAAATATCAACCGAAACTGACTGTTTATCCATCGCTAACGGCTTAAATACACCGAAAAGAATTTTCCACAACATTCTACACGTTTCTTTCGGCTTCCCGAAATGCGTAGACCGTTATCAATGAAAAGAAAAATAAAATAGGGGTCGTATACTTTAGCCGAATGAAAAAGGGGTTGTATATTCATTACGGGAAACTATTTACAGGTTACGTTACTACAATAATTACTATTTACAGGATTTGTAACAATATTTTTTAATTTTTTTTTTGGAACGATGCCCGCCAGAGAAGTTTATTACAATAACTGAATGTAACTCCTCAAAAAAGAAAAACTAAATGTTTAAAAACTAACTAAGGATTCTTTCTGTTATAAGAACGGTGCTAATCAAATAAAATTCTATTACAATCAAAAAAACATGTCGATTTGTCAAAATATGTCTATTTCATGAATAATGCACCCGAAAATAAAAACAATTGTATTATATATAACAGAGATAATGTAGAGCATCCGCAGAAAAATGTAAACATTCCTTTTTTACCCGACTGCACGTGCGCGACGCAAAGAAAGGTAATGTGTTTATGAATCTATGCATGTAAGTTTGTTCCCATGTGGCGTTGTACAGGCTAAACCCCTTGGCCGATTTTGATAAATCTTACGTCAATCGATTTGTCTTAACTTTGGGAGTGTCACTAAACACATGACAGTAATCAAAATTCATCATATCAACAACCAGTCGCCATATTGTCAGTTCGTGATCATGTCGCACACTACCTGCGTGCTACATAGCGTGCGACAAACGTAGGTAGCATTTTTACTGTCTAAATTTTTCGTTTACTAAGTCTACGAATTTCATCTCTAACGTGTTGCATTTGTTTTTGTCGTGATTCAGGGGACTGAGTTTCGTGACGTGTACTGTCTTGACGGGCTTTCTTAGTTTTGGGAGAAAGATTTGACTGACGACTTTTCTGCGCTCGCGTCATCATGAGTTAAGAAGGCTGTTTACATAGCTGTGGTTGACTTAAGTTCGCGCATTTTTGCTAAATGTATAGCATATGTAGCTTTAAGCCGAGTAAGGTCCCTAGAGGGACTAATAATCAGTAGTTTAGACCACCGGCAAATTACTTAATAATCCTCACGATACAAACTTTCTCAATAAAATGACAAGATTGCGAAATTTTCCGTCTTATGATCATAATAACTAAGTCAATCAAAATTAACTAAAAAGGGTAAAATAAAAAATATTTATTAAATAAAAACAAAAAAATCGACTGCATAAAAACCAAAAAAACTAAAAAGAAAAAAATGAAGCCCAGCAGTTTAGAATTTTATTAAGTATTACTGAATAACTACTCCATGAAAATAGTTTTATAATCGATACATATAAGACAAATCATAAATTCAAAAGCAGAATAGAAGAATCAACAGTCGGACCCATTAAAATTTTACAGGTTTCCGTTACTGGTCAAAAGGAATGAGCCCCGACTGTTGATCCTTCTATACTTCTTTTAAATTTATGATTTGTGTATCGATTATAAAACTATTTTCAGAGTAGTTATTCCGTAATACTTAATAAAATTCTAAACTACTGGGCTTATATATATATATATATATATATATATATATATATATTTTTTTTTTTTTTTCTTTTTAGTTTTTTTTTTTTTTTTTGGTTTTTACACAGTGGGTTTTTTTGTTTTTATTTATGTATTTATTTATTTATTATTCTTATTATTGCAGTACCTAGCCGTTGCGGTGCCAGCTTAATTTTTGGTTGTTGTTGTTGTTGTTGTCTTGTGTCAGCTAGGTTGGAAATTTGGGGGCTATACAAATTATAACGCAAGCAACCATTCACAGCATAGCAACACAATCACACCAAGAAAGGACAAGGCTAGGAAAGAGAGAAAGTACATCCGTGCCTGAGCCGAGATTCAACCCGGTACCTCTCAATCCACAGTCACACTATTATGACCACTAGACAAGGCGGTAGGTGCAAATTTTTGGTGCAGTGGAAAATAGTGTTGGGGTAACAAAACTTTTTTTTTTTTTTTTCAAAAAATTCCAAGTGTTTTGAGATATTCAAGGTCAAAAGTCACGGTGAATGACCTTGAATCTGTTGTGAAAAATCTTGCAATCTGTCAATAGAAAACTCCATTTTTTAGTTTTACTATGGTTTTTGAATTTTCATTCCTCTAAAATTTGGAGAGAAGTTAATCATTTGAAAGAACATACATCTACTTCTTTTTGCACATTGAGTTTTTTTACTGGCCTATATTTTGAGCAATTTTCAAAACAGAAATCTAAAAATTGGCAGAATTACTTACCTTCGCATATGTGTCCTTTACGCCAAATTTTATGAATACAGAAAATGGTGAGGTGAAAAATAAACCTATTTCTTTATTGATCTGGCATGGAATTGGTCATATATAACCTCTCTAAAGGTTCACTACCAAGATCACTGAAGGTAAAACTCCTATGAATCACTGGAAATAAATCACCCAAAGTTATTATGAATTGATTTATTTCCAATTCACGACAAATACGAATTCAAATGCTCCTGGTAAGAAACTAGGCATCAATTTTTTCAAGAGGTAATAGCGATCCACGCTTAGAGTGGTGCACGCAAGAAAAGATAGGATACCAATCACAAAGAATCTAAGTGGCGAGGAGCTAATACTCATCTTCACTCAGGATTCAATGAAATTGAGGAGGTTCCGAAATGAAAAGTTGGGTAAAAGAAAACGTTTTTGTTTGACACCGTTTTTATGAAAGATTTCGTCATAGCACTTCATCGATAACAATGGATGAATCCTCTCGAATGATGCAACTCGCTGTGAATAATTCATACCTTCAGATCTTTACTTTACTCTCAATTTTTCTGTAGCACACCTACAGTTTTATTTAGTTTTACCAACCAAAACCCACTACCTTGGCATCATTTTTTTCTGTTCAACGCCTAAGTTAAAGACGCAGCATGACGCTTTCAAATACATAATGTAAACACGGACACATTTCACAAAGGCTTGCTTCAAAAAACCCAATAGAACCAACCCAAATGGGTGTGTGGTTACGAATATTATTCCAAGAGTACCTGTCATCAATATCTTCGACCATTTTCAATCTATAAGTAAGCGAAGTTTCTAAGATTTTTCTAATAGCTATTAACTCCAGGGTTAGACTTTCCCCCATTTAAATCCTCGATATTACATATTTTGAGAGACTATTCAACCATATTGTTTATCTTTATCAACCACTAAGTATGTTTTAACTGAAAATACAATAATTTTCTTTAATGGTACTTATAAAAAGTGGGGGAAGACGGCCTATATATATTGGACCACAGCCTAAACTAGACCTTAGGCATAAAAACCATCACAAAGCTCTGTGCTATATATTTTATCAGTGGAAAGAAAAGCTTTCGAGCAGCAGGCTACGAAGATGAAGTTTCATGAGCTTGCGAATTGCGTAACTTGTACTACAAAGCGATCTGTATTAAACACTTCTACAAGCAACGATAAAATTAAAAATTTTCAAAACCCCCGACTGAGTTGCAACTGTAGAAAAAGAAGAAAAATTGAAAGTTCTTTTAAAAACCTTACATTTTTTAAAACCAATGTCAAGTATTTTATTTGCTATTAAATAGAAACTGGCAACAGATAAAAATTTTAAATCATTGCTTTTAATTTACTTGCCGGCCAACAATGAATTCGGTTATCAATTGCGTGAATAAAGGCTTACGACCAAACGGCACGACCTTGAGGGTCACGGATTTGGATAAAATTCTAGATAGAGGTCCATTCCCACAAGTTATGAGCCCAGGTAAAGCGGTTTGACTGCATAGGCCCTAGTTTGCCTGCAACGAGGGTCCAAAGTTGCTAGTTTGGCCGCAGAAATGCAATGGCGTTTCGATTGGGATTTCAGACATCGACACTATGTTCGATGTCCCAACGCATTTGGCATCTTTTGTTAGTACAACGAGCGGAAGGGAGAAAATATATGTATTTATGGGCATCATTTTAGTTACTTGATAAGTCGAAGCGATCTCGTATTTTTGTTTTTTCATGTGTCATGTGCAATAAATTAAAGCGTTTTCTTCTCTCCCATTTTTTGGTTAGCACTGCGGAATATCTTTGATAGCAGACGATAAATGTCCAGTTAAAGTAAATGCTTTCATTAGCAAACGATAAATACTTTTTACTAAGAGAGAATTAATTCGCATTTCCAGAGCTCGAATTCGCTACCTTGCGGAGATAAACAATACTACCGAAAAAAGTAAAACATTCTATTCCACGTGATTTCTCTGGAGCAAATTACAGGCTCCAGACAGTTTGTGATGTGATGTAATTTCAGAGGAAAAGAAAGCTTTCCACAAACACGATGAAAAATTAATGTCATTCATTAAGCTTCGAAGCAAGTTATAAGTTACGGCGTTTGTTTATTTTCCTTTTTTTCATCCGCCATTAGACAGTAACTGCAGCGTCCTCTATAGTTTATTGGAGTTGCGAATATAAAACGAAAATAACTAGTTTCATTTGCAAACGATAAATATCCTGTAACTATGTTATTCTGACATTCAAGTTATTGAAATTAAAAGTAGTGCCAATTTAAATATGAGAACCACTTATTAAAAATAAGTATTCAACGTAATTAATTCAAAAATAAGTGCACGCAAATTGCTCATACTGCTGTACAAGAGCAGAAAAAGGGGTAAAAATGGTAATTCTGAAAAAAACTCCATTGCAATTCTCGGTCCAAATTAGCAACTTTGGACCCCCGTTGCAGTCGAACTAGGGCCTATGCAGTCAAACCGCTTTACCTTTACCTGGGTCCATACCTAATAGGAATCGACCTATGTCTAGGATTTTGTCTAAATCCGTGACCCTCAAGATCGTGCCGTTTGGTAGTTAGCAGTTATTAAAATCTGCTTTAAAAACGTTATAATTCGAATTCTATGATACATGGAAGTTTCAAACACATTCTATCAGACGCAGAAAAAAAATATCTTCATTTTGGTATTAAATTTTTAAAAATTTAACTATGTTTTCACTGCAAAAATCGCGAAAAACCTTTTAGAGGTTTTTTAATTAATATCTTCGTTAATTAATGTCATCCAAAGATGCAACCTAGCTAAGAACACTCTCGATCAACTCTGCTTTCAAACAAATTTGTTTTTTTCAAAATAGGTCCATGCGTTTAGGCGCTAGAGTGCCACAGACAGACACGCAGATACGTAAAACTTATAATCCCCTTCCTTTGTGTGTCGGGGTTAAAGATGCATTCATATGATAGATTACATGGGCGCTCATATGCAAAATTGTAAGGGGGGGGGGGGGCTCAGATATTTTAACCAAGGTTTAGCAGGATATTTTCCCCATGGAAGCAGATTTCAGGACAGATTAGAGTCATTAAAAATTGACATTTTTAATAATTTATTCATTAATGGCTGGAGAAGAAATGTTTTTACAATTTTGCAAAGAAAAAAGTACTGAAAGTAAGGAAGTTCTAATTTCGAAGGGGGGCTCAAGCCCCCCTTTCCCCCCATTGGGCGCCCTTGCAAGATTATGAACCTTGTTAACAAGGTATAAGAATAAAAATGGCATCGAGCTACATGAAACTGAAGAAACTTTGGAATAAATTTTGAAACTTCTCTGTATTTTACAAGCACTGAAAACTAAAAGAATAAATTAAGAACTCTACAGTGAACTCTAGTTAAATCGAAGCCTTATAAATCGAATACTTGTTTATCTCGAAGTTTTCATTTAGTCCCAAAATTCTTGAGAAGGCTGCGATAACTTCCCATAACTCGCACTAGAATCGCTTTGGATGTCGTGCATCCAACGGTACTAGAATAGATCTAATAGACATTGCCAGTCTGTAGGAGATAGGGTTGCAGACGGCCACATCCACACATAGACGCGCACAGGGTTTTAAAAGTATAGATTAGGGGGCTCCAGTTCCTGCTCGTTTTGCGCACGTTCGCCACCCTGTGGAGGTTTAATACCGCCTACGGCGAGTGACGAGGATCTTAATGATTTTTACCTTTGCAAGTCCAGCCTTTAATCTCACGTCCCTTGAGGTTTAGAGGTGATAAACAAGGCAGAATAGCTTTCCCTGGATGTCCTGCATCCACCGGTACTAGTATCGACATGGGAGACATTGCCAATCCGGAGAACGTAGGACTACAGACACACAGACAGACGCGCACACACACAAAATTAATAGCATAGATGAACAACAAATACTTCCATTCAAAAAGCTTCGAATGTCTGATTCTAAAACAAATTCCACTAAGTTGATAGTAATTTTCGAGAATTTTGAACAATTTATAACCGCTAAAAATTAAGAGTTATTGGCGGAATTGAAGAATTAAGAACGAAAAGTTGAACGAAAGTTGAAAAGCAATACTCTCCCTCTCTCTCTTTATGTATTTCTCGTCTTTTCAATAATTGAAATACACCTTTAGGAATTAGAACGTAATTAATTCTTTCGACACTTAAATGTAAGATGAATTCCCCCCATTTTCTAGAAAGAATATTTCTTATATTGCTTACCCCATCGGCGACTTCAACTACCCCATTGCTCTTTAGTTCTTGTTTCTCGTTCATTTTCCGGATGATCTACATCCAGTGAGCGCTCAACCGTCTTGCTTGGGATCTTGAAACTTTCTGTCAACCGGACGAATACTCAATCCCGCAATAACCTTTCCATTGCAGGTGGCGCTGTTAAACTTGACACTAATTTGCTATCTTGAGCCGCTTTTCTTCTTGGCCGACCGATTCAAAAGGAGTGACGACCTGCCGAGCTTCTTAGGTATTCCTTTTTTTCCGCGGCTCACCAAACAACAATTTCTTTCATCGAATCCACTCTCAGAAGAAAAAAAAAAGAATTTTGGGAATGCCTTCGAGTGTTATTGCCCGAACGTTTTCCGCAATGCCTCTGCTTTTGAGAAATGATATTGTTTCCTCTGTTTTCTATTCTCGAAAAAAATGTTTTTAGCTTTGATGACAAAAGCAGTTCCTTGAAACTGGCAATTTTGAGTAGATCGCATTTCATGTAGTTGCTTTTTTTTTGTTGTCGTGTTATAGTTTATAACCCCTATGAGCCTATGAAGATACAGGGTGCCATTGACTCGAGCAGGGATGCCTACCTAGGGGAGGGGGGGGGAGGATGGCGTAGACAGCGGCATTGAATTTTTTAGGGTGCGTTGTTTTGAGGATAATTTTTACTGTTTTTGGAGGGGGAGGAGCTCTCGCTTTTTTGGGGGGAGGGGTTACTTAAGGGGTGCACTCTCGCCTATAGAGGGCACCCCTGGGCTCGAGAGGTTGGACTTCTTTATTTATATATATATAGTACAACCCCGATTTAACGATTGTCAAGGAACTGAAAAAAAGTTATCGTCAAATCAAGCATATCGTTAAATCGAGGACCATAGATACTCAATGCAGTGAAATCCGGACCAGTGAAAACTATCATGAGGAAATCGTTAAATCGAAGTTATACTATATAAGGCCACACAAGGAACATTTACAGCACAAAGAGAGAAAATAAAATCCAGGGAACCGTTGGGAATCGAACCCACGACCTCTGGCATTCGGAGCGAAGCTTCTACGTCAGATCCACGGAGATCTCATCCATTTCCATTACTACTCAACTTGACACTTCGATTTGCTTTATTTAGAACATCGATTTACAACCCATGGAAAGACTGGCTCCAACGACCTATGTGGTCCAGTGGTTAGGGTCGCCATCTTTTACATAATTTTTATTGATCCATGCCACATCACCTTGTGCTCTAGACGTCACCTTCGCTTGTGTTATGTGGGATAAGTTTGCACTTTTTAATCGATTGCATCGTTTGTTAAGCTTGTGTTGTTTTAACTGTCGTAGTCTATCCTTTATGATATGCACAGAGCTACCTCCATTTGTTGAATTTGTAACATTTGATGACCCTCGCTGGTGCCCCCCCCCCCCCAACAGTAATCTCAGTTGTAACGAGAGGTTTTATTTTCCAGCTCTTGTTATGGCTGTTCCAGATCAATATCTTTACTAATATTATAAAGAGAGAGGGCAGATTTTTGTGTGTTTATATGTTCGAGGTAATCTCCGGAATCACTGCACCTATTTGAAAAATTCTTTCACTATACGAAAGGTGCTTTCTTACTGAGTAACATAGGCTATAATTCGAAAAAATCCGATAAATAGTTCTTTTTTTTATTCAAATTTAGGCCTAAATTTCACGTAAATTGCCTATTATTGGCTATTAAAGGGGTGAAAAATTACTTGCACATATTAATATTATATATCGTTGAAAAGGGTAGAATTTTCTGCGTTCTAAACAATTTGTTTCAATGCTCTAACTTAATTACGGCGGGAGTAATTTGCGTTTTTAGCTCGAATCTTTTTAGGCTTACTTATCTGAAATTTAGGCACTACTTTCTTCATTAAATCTACCAATAAAAAGTGAAGGATTTGTCCCACAGTTTTCTTTTTGACAGCATTGGAAAAACCGAGATTTTTTACTCCAGATATCTCTCGACCTTTGGTCGAAAAAATTAGCTTCCATCTTCAAAGGAAAAAAAGTTACAAGCGTTTTTAAATCAATTTCGAAATACGACATTTTGATTCAGGTTTTCAAAAATTTTATTTTTGCGTTTCCATGTTTACGCTTTTTGAATCCATTGTTCATTTTCATCTTTCTCATTTTCAATTCTTAAACTTATTTTATTTCATGTTTCCATGGTTACGCTTTTAAAATCCATCTTTCGCATTTTAATTTCTTAAAAATATTTTAATATCTGTCGTCATTGTTTGGAAGGGTAATTTTGCATGGTGTTTTTTTCCTTTAATTTAAGTTACTCTTAAAGTTATTAAGTTATTCTTTTAATTAATTGTTGAATATATGTCACTTGACACAGTTTTTGTTCTCAAGGTAGACCGGGCAAAGCCGGGCAACGCAGCCCTTAATATGTAAAGATTTGAAAGCTACTGTTAATGTGATTTTATACCTTTTTGTTTGTTTGGCGAAACATTTATTATTGCCAAAGAAAAAACATCCGCTTCACTCGCAAAAGGGCTGGGTTCCGGTAGCGTGGTCGCTTGGCACATTGGGCGCTGAGCAGTTCAGTCTAGGATTATTGTTTTAAGGCAACCGTTAATGTAATTCATTGTTTTGGCGATTTGTTTTGAAAGAAAAGAAACTTTTGATTTGTTTTTATCCGAGTGAAATGTACGACATTTTTTTTTTTTTCTGACGACGATTTTTGAATGTTCCACGGGATGTTTTTTTTTTAGACGGATGGATTATGATAGCGTTGTTGCTGAGCTAGTTTGGCGATAAACAATAGAGCCGCGGAATTAATTTTACATTTGAAAGATATTATTTGATGTCTTTTTTTTTGTTTATTTGGCGAAATATTTTAAATTGCAGTAACAACCGCTTCACTCGCTAAATAGAGTTTTAAAGCAACTGTAAATCTAATTTAATGATTTGACGAAAAGTTTTAAATTCCAAAGAAACTTAAAACCTTTTTTTTTTTTTTTTGAAAAGATGTGTACGCATCAGGGTTGGCAAAAACCCGGGTTTTTTTAAAAAAGCCCATGGACCCAGGGTTTTTTGGGTTTTTTTAAATAAAACCCAAAAAAACCCAACTAAAGTTGGGTTTTTTAAAAGAAATGTGGGTTTTTTTGTCTTTTTTTAGGGAAAATGTGGGGGTACTTGTAACATATTGTAGCGTAAGTGTATAGACAAAGTGCAAAAATTGTCTTCGGGTAAAAAAAGCTGGAAAACTAGTTAAAATTCAGCATATTCTGAAGAAAAGTATAAAAGACTACAAAACCCAAGAATGGTGAAGTTTCAGATTTTTTTTAGTTTTCATTATTACCAACAGTTAAGGCAAAGTTACTTCTCGAGTGATAAAATCTATTGTTCGTTTTTAATTACTACATTTTTTTTTTTTTTTTTGCATTTTACTTTATTGTATATCATTTTGTTATGCAAAACTACTGGAGAACCTCAAGTAGTTTAAATCAGTTTTTACTGAATTCCAGCTTAATCAACACATTTCTTTGAATTGAATGTTGCCTGTTTTTCTACTTCTGTGTACAGAGTAAGAAATATTAAACTTTTTCGAAGATAATGAAAATACTGTACATCCTGTTCTGTTTTCTGTTGACCGTTTGAAAAATCTGTTAATTTCCAAAAATATACCTTGTGTTTATTTGAGATTTGTGACGTGTTGGTTTGCAGAAAATAATTCACCTGAAAGCTTTTTAACTAGAGTAGTTTCCTCTGTACAATCTACAAATATTGAGAAAATCAGACGAGACAGGACTCAGTCAAGATAATTTGAGTTATTTATTGACCAGTTAAAGAAAAAAGTTAAATATATTTATTTAAAATCTTTGAAGTATTTTTTTAATGCTGTTAAGTGTTAAGAAATACTATTAAAGTTCAAAATTCATTTTTTTGTGTTCATTGTCTGTGATGAAGAACAAATAAAAAAGAAATTTAAATTATGAAAGTATTTAAATTAATTTTTTTTTTTAACTTCTCAGAAAATTTTAAAAAACCCAAAAGTGGGCTATATAATGGGTTTTTTTAAATGGGTTTTTTCAAAAAAACCCATTGGGTCCAACCCAATTGGGTCCAATTCGGCCAACCCTGGTACGCATACAATACACATATAGGTGTGTACAAAGAAAAACGATCATTTCACATCAGAAGGGGAGGGGGCGTCAGTTTTTTTTTATTCAACGGACTTCCATTAAATTTTTAGCACGGGCATCGCTGTGCGGGTACTGCTAGTCACTAATAAGCTTGAAACTGTAGTGTCTGGATGCTGTAACGAGATGCGTGGTATTTCTTTGTTAACCTTAATGGTGTTAATAACAGCTAATTAACTAATTTATATTAATGTGAATATTTCATAAAGTTTTATTATGAATATTTATTTTGAATAATGTTAATTTTGCAAACCAATTAAACTAAGAGCAGTGTTGTACGTTGGATTCTAGAGTGTGAAGTGCTCAGAAGCCCGTTAGCATCACCAGCTGCGCAAGTTTGTAAAATTTAGTTTGGAACCCGAAGAAAGGGAGCTTTTCAAAGCATTTTATTTATTACTAGCTGCGTCTCCCGGTTTTGCACGGTCTACCTCGAAAATGAAAGTTATGTCAAGTGACGCGTGTTCAACAATCAGACTTGAACAAAATAAAAAAAAAACAGTAAAAATTTGCGGCAGATTGCAGAAAAATAACCAGAAAGGAAACATTTTAAATCCCCCGATTACAGGAAAAGCCTCAAAACAAAAGTCAGAATTTTATTTGACCATATTCGAAAAAAAAAATGGCAGCATGGTTTTCTCAATGATTTTCATCATTGCTACAAATTTTAATAAAAGCATTGTTACGGAAAGTCGAGATGAGGCACTGAATAATACACTGCGGCCTCAAAAAGTTAAGGTACAACATGTTTTTCGGAGCTCACCATAAAAAAAAATGTTAGTAACAATAAAATGCATAGTTTGCATGAATGATAATAACGAACTTGAAATCCATTTATGAAAAAAAAAAAGCTGCTAGCACTTTTATTTTACAGAAAAGAACTTATTTTTAAGAGTGAGAAAAAATATGCAAATATCGAGCTTTCGTACTTTTGTGTGTAAGTTGTGTTAGTTTTCAACTGTTGTTGGCAGTTTCGGTGACAATAGTCAATAGAGTTTAGAAAATTTCTCATTAGGCTGATGTTGCTAGACGTTTCAATGTGTCTCGTGATGTTGCTCAGTTACTTTAGGGTCGATATCAATCCGAAGATTATGTGTCCAGAAGACCTGCTCCAGGCCGACCACGAGCTACAACACCTGCAGAAGACCGTTTTCTAGTTCTTTCGGCCCGAAGGAGAAGAACCACTATTGTGCCGCAGTTCGTTACACACCACTTTGTAGCAACAGGAAGAAGAATCTCTGGTGCTACGGTGGGAATTTGTCTTCACACTGCAGGTCTTTATGCAAGACGACCAGTTGTGTGTGTTCCGCTCAACGGATCACAGCGAAGGATCCGCTTATGCTGGGCAAGAGAACATGTTTCCTGGACCCAGCAGCAATGGGCTTCTGTGCTGTTCACAGACAAGTCCAGATTTACATTGGAGAGTGATTCAGGGCGTCTACTGATCTGGAGGGAACAGCACAATAGATACCACCAATCCAAAATTGTTGAAAGACCATAGTTATAGAAGTGGTGGAATCATGGTTTAGGCAGGGATATCGCTCGGTGGTCACACTGAGCTGCATGTGCTCCATGGAGGAACTCTGACTGGTCTGAGATATCGGGATGAGATCCTTGATCCATATCTCCGCCCATATGCTGGTGCTATTGGTAATGACTTCATTCTGATGGATTATAAAGCACTACCTCAACCGAGCTCGGATTTTTGAGGAGTATCTTGAGGATCACGGTTTGGGACGAATGGAATAGCCAGCTCGATCTCCAGACCTGAATCCGATAGAATATCTTTGGGACTATCTTAGAAGACAGGTTGATGCTTTAAATCCTCCTCGAAGGTCGTTACATGAGCTGGAACAAGGCTTACTCTGTGTCTGGTCTTCGCTTCTTAATCCGGAGTCCAACAACTTAACAGAATGGAAAACCGATGCCGCCAATGAATTCAAGTTAGTGTGGGGGGGGGGGGACATTTCTTATTAGAACTTATTTTTGTATTGTTTCTCTTACATTTTACTACATAAAACTGTGATGTTCTGTTTTTTTCAAGAATGGACTTTTTCACAAAGATTGATTTTTTTTTGTAATAAATCGCTTTTGCAATACACTTATACAAATTTCTATGATGCATTCAATAAAAAACCATTTAATGCATGTGTAAAATTACTTATTAAAAAATGTAAAAACTTTGGTTAAAATTGGTGAGGCATAATGTATAAAATTTTAAATAAAATATTAAACTTGAATATTTCATTTGTTTACCATTTAACTTCATATTAATATCATTTGCGTTGTGAAGGTGACTATAAAATGATTAATAAATGTGTAACAAGCCATTTATTTTAAATATAAAAAAAACAATAAGATACCATAAATTGATAATTATCAATCTTCATTTAAAAACACAATTTAACGAAGGATAAATTCTCAAATTTCGAGATTAAATATCATTTCATAGAATACCAATCAATTACCATCATTGAACATATATTGACCGATAAACAGTTCCACCAATGTAGATATGGATTTAAAACATTAGTAACCACATATTTGACCGATAAGCAATTCCACCAACGTAGATGATGAATTTAAACATCAGTAAACACATATCGACCGATAAGCAGTTCCGCCAATGTGGAGATGAATGTAGATATCAGTGAGCACATATTGACCAATAATCAGTTCCACCAATGTAGAGATGAATTTATATATGAAACAAAATACGAAGGGATGCGACGATCCCAACGTAAGACTTGCTGGTAGAATCAACGTATTTCTCAGGGATGGTTATTTCTCGATTTTGGTATGCGAGTCTTCACAGGCTCATCCAATATATTTTGCTGTGGCAGTCAGTTCCAAGGGAAAACATTTCGTCGTTTCTCTGGGACGGTGAGATTACTAATTAGTCTGAGATTATTTACAGACTCATTCAATTCATTTTGGTGGCGGTCAGTTCAAAAGGAGGACATTTCGTCGTTTCTCGTTGATGGCGTTTTATGAAAAAAAATTGACATATGATTTCTAGGTTAAAATATATGATGATCACACTATACACTTTGTTTCGAATCTTTTACGATTTTACGATGATAAAAGATACAATTTTTTTTTACGTTTTCTTCTAAAAGGCAAAAATAGCCCGCCAACAAACTCGCCTCCACACATCATCGCCGCTTGAAGAACACACACTCCTAGAGCAAGATAAATCACGAAAACAAGATTGCAAAATGGCAAAGGACGCTATCACTTTTGACGAATCATAATCCTGGGATTTAAACTTGACGTTTACCACGCCTTTGCATTTGACGTCATTATGTAACAGGCTCGGAAAAACTTTCGTTGAATATAAGTAATGCCAGCTGGTGCTGCCCTCTTGCGTGTGATCATGTTGTTAAAGTGAATAAAAAAAATACAATTCAACGATGAACTTTAACATTCCCCCCCCCCTATAGGAAAAAGACGAAGATGGGGAGAGCAAATGTTTGTGGTAATGTGTAAACATTTCAAAAATACATGACATTCAAAAACAAAATGGCAAGTCACCAAAAATTTCAATGGAAGTGAAAACCACTCTGTATTAGCATTAAAGAATTTTCCAAAAAAAAAATTGAATCGAAAAAAAAAATTGTTGTTCTTAATATATATGACAACATAGTTAAACTGAAAAACTGTTCGACCTTCAAATTGTAACAATTGTATGTTCTATAAAATTTCCATGATAAATCACAACAAATATTGCAATTGTTAGTTAAAACATTCTCCAAAGTAGCTAATTTTAGACAATGATCAACCATTATTGCAATTGTATATCAGGTAGCTAATCTGATATTAATTATTAGAGTGATCATATAGATCTTTTGCAGAAACAATACAAATGTATATTACAATAATAAATGAAGAGACAAAACAAAAAAAAATCCCCTACTCAGCAGGAAAAATTTTACTAACATGTAGTTTAATGCTTTTATCATTTGTATCCTGCGGCTTTACCAAATAATTGTCATTTCTAAAAATTCTTTCAATGGTAAATGGCCCTTTATATTTAGGCATCAAAGCACCCGGTTTGTTCAAAACCCGAATGAATACCTTATCATTAATTTGAAATTTGTGAATTTTTCTACCTTTTAGTTGGGTTGCGTGTTGTTTAAAATATTTTTCTTCATTTTCTGCCACGGCTTTTTTATTTTCATTTGCACATTTATCCATTTCCTTAACATATGCATCATAATGAGACACTAATTCAAGATCAGAAAATATTTGCATTGGAACATTGATGTTTCTACCCAAAAATAGTTCAGCAGGAGAAAAACCAGTGACACCATGTTTACTGGCGTTATAATGTAATTTAAAAATCTGAAGTTTTTGAGACCATTCATATGTATTTTCGGATAATGATGCAACAGATTCCTTTAAAACTCGATGGGTTCTTTCAATTGTGGAGTTCCCACGGGGATAGTAAATTGAAGATTTCCTATGCTCAATGTTTAATCCCTTGAAAAATTGTTCAATCTCATCAGAAATTAAATTGGGACCATTATCAGTCAAAATTACCTTAGGCACTCCATAAGATGAAAAGTATGTGTTCAGGCATTTAATTATACTAGTAGACGAAATATTTGATAAACAGAAAGTTTCTAAAAATCTGGAATAATTGTCTACAATTGTAAAAATAAAAAATTTGTTATCAACCGACCTACATAATTTACCTACCAAATCACAAGATAAAAATGATCCAGGGCTTAAATCCTTCTTAGGAATGAATTTTGGTACAGTGTTATTACGTTTGTTCTTATTAGCCAGACATTTGGGACAAGCACGACAAAATTTTTTAACCGCAGTAAACATGGATGGAAAAAAATATAACTTCTGCAAAAAATTATATGTCTTCTGAGCTGCAAAATGTGGAGTGTGGGCATTTTCAATAGTAGCATTTCTTAAAGTAGTTGGAACATAAATCCTTTTAAATTTTTGAATTTTATTCCTCTTCTTTACCTCAACAACCTTAAGTAAAATTTTGTCATCATCTAAACAAAATGTTTCCAAAGTATTTTTATCATTGTTTTGCAATCTTCCAATAATTTCTAAAATTTCCCTATCCTTCTGCTGTTCCTAGAAAATAATGTCCTTCGACAAGTTATGTTTTGGTTGGAAAAGATTAATGTTATTAACTGTCATTTGATTTTCCTCATATACGCGGCTTAAGAAATCGCTTGGATTTTTTGCCCCAGGGATAAATTGTGGGTCGTATGAAAAGTCACTTAAAAATAAAATCCATCTGCATACCACGTCAGGTTGTTTTTCCATGTGTAAGAATTCTGTCAAGGCTTTTGCATCACAAAAAAGAGTGAATTT
This sequence comes from Uloborus diversus, assembly GCF_026930045.1. Lineage (NCBI taxonomy): Eukaryota > Metazoa > Arthropoda > Arachnida > Araneae > Uloboridae > Uloborus > Uloborus diversus. The sequence continues at coordinate 198,647,321 of NC_072732.1, read as the reverse complement.
GACTCCATATAAAATTTCCCTAAAATGTTTAATAGAAGAATAAATAGCGAAAAATTCCCCCCTCACAGAAGAATACTTTGATTCAGAAGGTGACAATTGCTTAGAAAAAAATTCAATTGGAAAAAATTGATTGTTGATTTTTTGCATAAGTATAGCTGAAATGGCAATTTTGCTAGCATCAGTAACCAAAAATAAAGGAGCATCCTTTACAAAATTTTTTAGTGTTGGCTTGTTTAAAATGGCATCCTGTAATTTTTCAAAAGCATCCTGACACTCGTTTGACCATAGGAATGGTGTGTTCTTTTTAGTCAAATTAACAATAGGAGCAACAATTTCAGCATACTCAAACACAAGATGTCGGAAGTAATTAGTCATGCCTAAGAATGCTTGTACTTCTTTGGTGTCTTTTGGGATGGGAAATTTATTTACCTTATTTATGTTATTCTCAGAAGGAGAATAGCCATTATGGTCAATGTTGAATCCTAAATAGGTTATTGAAGATTTACACAGCTGAAGTTTAGATGGGTCAAGAGTCAGGTTAAAAAGTTTCAGTCTATCAAAAACCTGTTGTAGAAGATTTAACAACTGGGACATGTCATCAGCTGCCAGAACAATATCATCAAGGAACCATTGTAAGTTAGGTCCTTTTAATCCCTTTAAACAATGTGATAAAAGAGCACAAAAGTAGCTTCCACTATTTCTAGCACCAAAAGGAAGTCGTTTAGGCTGAAAATTCCCCAATTCAGAGCAAAAGGCCAACTTTTCCCTATCCTCGGTTCTTAATAAAATTTGGAAAAAAGCAGATTTTAAATCAAGCACACAATACAAATTTCTACCAGAAATATTCTGCACTATCTCTGAAATTTTTGGTAAACAAATTTTGAATGGTTCAGTAATAGCGTTTAAAAGGCGATAGTCAACTACCATTCTGAAATTTGGTTTTGCATTGGGATCATTTGATTTTGATGGTTTTTTTACAAAAATGCAAGGGAAAGAATAACTACTAGTGGAATGTTCAATAATTTCGGCCTCTAAAAGCTTATTAATCTCCTTTTCAGCAAATTGCTTAGCTATTCGAGGTAAAGGGTATGGTTTAGTTGATAGAGGAAAGTCGTGAAAAAGTTTAAATTCAGGTACAATAAAATCCGTAGAACCAAGTGTTAAATAATTTTTTGAAAAAACTTCATAGTTGTCCATTAATAATTTTGTCATTTTATTTTTGTCATTGTCATTAAGGTGATCTAAGCAAAAATCATTGGGAGAAAGTTCTTTCTTTCTTAACTCCTTAATTTCCTGCATTGTTAAATTGTTTACATGAGCGGTTTGACAATCAGAAGGTTGTTCAAAATCATCTTCAGAAATTTCCTGAACAGTACCTAAGCATTGATTTTTTTGAATGATAAATTCAGTGTCCGAATTGTTGTCAACGATGATGTACATTCCCTCAGCATTTTTGGCAGAATGTAGAGAAAAATTGATGTTACATTTATCCTGAATCTTGCCAGGTGAAAAAAGCAATAGGTTGGAATCTCTAAGTTCCTTAGGAATACACATTTTTACGATTTCAAAAGAATTAGGAGAAATTTTAACATTAAGGGCAGATTTCACTTTGAAATAATTGGTTGAAAGTTCCTGAACATCATTACTAATGGTATCATTGGTTGCAGTAATAGCATTAGCCTGCTTAATTTGCTCATTAGGCGAAATAATAACGAAATCTAATTTAGTTTTGTCAGTGATTATTCTCTTATTTACAGTGTCGAGAATAATTTTGTTACGTTGGAAAAAATCATATCCCAAAATAAATTGATAATTAGTATTCCAAGAAAAATTTGTGGTGAAAAAAAGATTTGAAAACCATTTTCCCTGAATTTTGAATTTTAAATCTACCGCTGACCTACAACTTATACTTTCGTTATTCACGGTTTTAATTTTCACACCCCTTGATACATAGTTTAATTTTGAGATCTCTTTAATCTTTTCTAAAACGGAACCTTGGCAGATTGAGATGTTCGCACCGGTGTCCATGAGTGCATAGCATTTAAAATCCTTAAAAGTAATTTCAATGACAGGTAATGCATTATCAGAGTTGGTGCAAGACATTAGTACCTTATTAGTAAAATTCTGTAATTCATTATCATTTTGATTGTGAGTATCAAATTTTTGTAAGGTTCCCATCTCCTGCACAATTTTCACATCATCTCTATAAAAAATATCATTGATCTCATTTGAAAAATTTTTTTCTCCTTTAAAGTTTGGATCCTGCCATCCATCAGTCACTTTGACATGATTATGGGGTTCCGAATTCTGATGGCTAGCATAACCTCGAATACCCCCTTCTAGTTTAAATTTCCTCTATTTGCATTTCCTTTATTGTATGGCCTGAAATTCCTAGCTCTCTGCCGGTTGTGATAACCTCTATAGCCTGAGCGGTTCCTTTGGGAAAAATTGTTTTGATTGTGACCCCTGGAATTACCTGGAAAGTACCAACATTTAGTGGTCCAGTGATTACGGCCGCAAATATGACATTGAACATTTTCAAAATTGGTTTGATTTTGTGAAGTTGATGGACCCTGATTAAAATTTTTATCTTGAAAATTATTTGGTCTATTCACCTGAAGAGAATTTACATCATAATTAAAAGTTGCAGCATTCTCATTTATCCCCTTTGAACTTTTTAAATTGTTAACAGATTCTGTCAAAATGGAAATTTTTCGATTAGTTTCCTCCTGGCTTTGTAATAAAACATTAATTTCCAGTTGGGGGTTACAGAAATTCCCAGAACTGTTAAGGGCATTTTCAACATGCTTCGCAATTTTAAGTGCCTGTTTGAAAGTGTTGGGACCCTGCTTCTGAACCTCAATTCTGATGTCGGGCCTTAGAGCATCAATAAATTTGGAAAATTTTGATTTATCCACTAAATCCAAAAGATCCTTCTCTGCGTTGTTATTTGGGTTTAAAAATCTATCGGCGGCTTTAACAACACATTCACTTAAATCCGTTACGGATTGCCCCTGCTTTTGTGATATACCCCAGAAATCCTTTTGAGCAGATTCGAAGGAAATTGTGTAAGAATATTTTCTCTTTAACTCTTGAGAAAGCTCGGAAAATGTAGCATTGGCATTTCTTTTTAAGATTTCGGAAATAAATTCCTGTGCTTTGTCTCGTAATCTCAATTTTAAGATTATTATTTTCTTTGCAGCTGACCATTTTTCGAGTTCAGCAATTTCACAAATGTTATCCAGAAATGCATGCACATTCTCGGAGTTTTCTCCAGAAAATGTTGGGATAAGGGGTAACAATGAATTTGCCATGATATAAATTTTAGTACTTATTCAAAATATATATATGCAACTCAAAAAAATATATATGCATTCATGAAAAAAAATGACACATAAATATTCAAACATAATAATAAAAATCATAAAATGCAATAAATTATATAATGCAATTCAGAGTGGTCCCCAAAATTTCATTGAAAATCAATAACCCCTGTTCGGCACACACGGCACCATAAAAATGTAAAATACTTATAAAGAATGTAAAAACTTTGGTTAAAATTGGTGAGGCATAATGTATAAAATTTTAAATAAAATATTAAACTTGAATATTTCATTTGTTTACCATTTAACTTCATATTAATATCATTTGCGTTGTGAAGGTGACTATAAAATGATTAATAAATGTGTAACAAGCCATTTATTTTAAATATAAAAAAAACAATAAGATACCATAAATTGATAATTATCAATCTTCATTTAAAAACACAATTTAACGAAGGATAAATTCTCAAATTTCGAGATTAAATATCATTTCATAGAATACCAATCAATTACCATCATTGAACATATATTGACCGATAAACAGTTCCACCAATGTAGATATGGATTTAAAACATTAGTAACCACATATTTGACCGATAAGCAATTCCACCAACGTAGATGATGAATTTAAACATCAGTAAACACATATCGACCGATAAGCAGTTCCGCCAATGTGGAGATGAATGTAGATATCAGTGAGCACATATTGACCAATAATCAGTTCCACCAATGTAGAGATGAATTTATATATGAAACAAAATACGAAGGGATGCGACGATCCCAACGTAAGACTTGCTGGTAGAATCAACGTATTTCTCAGGGATGGTTATTTCTCGATTTTGGTATGCGAGTCTTCACAGGCTCATCCAATATATTTTGCTGTGGCAGTCAGTTCCAAGGGAAAACATTTCGTCGTTTCTCTGGGACGGTGAGATTACTAATTAGTCTGAGATTATTTACAGACTCATTCAATTCATTTTGGTGGCGGTCAGTTCAAAAGGAGGACATTTCGTCGTTTCTCGTTGATGGCGTTTTATGAAAAAAAATTGACATATGATTTCTAGGTTAAAATATATGATGATCACACTATACACTTTGTTTCGAATCTTTTACGATTTTACGATGATAAAAGATACAATTTTTTTTTACGTTTTCTTCTAAAAGGCAAAAATAGCCCGCCAACAAACTCGCCTCCACACATCATCGCCGCTTGAAGAACACACACTCCTAGAGCAAGATAAATCACGAAAACAAGATTGCAAAATGGCAAAGGACGCTATCACTTTTGACGAATCATAATCCTGGGATTTAAACTTGACGTTTACCACGCCTTTGCATTTGACGTCATTATGTAACAGGCTCGGAAAAACTTTCGTTGAATATAAGTAATGCCAGCTGGTGCTGCCCTCTTGCGTGTGATCATGTTGTTAAAGTGAATAAAAAAAATACAATTCAACGATGAACTTTAACAGCATGTATCCTCCAAATTTTTTGTTTTAACATTCATTCATTTGCAAATTAGGTGCAAAAAACCGGTTGTACCTTAACTTTTTGAGGCCAGTGTAATTTGAATGGAGCCTTCGAAAAATAGGGATTTTATGTCGAAATCTTAGCATCATAATTAGTAATTTTTAATTGATATTTCCGCAAATTATTACCGGAGAATTACGTTAAATAGCCAAACATAAAGACGGGAAAAATTCGCAACTCCAGAGCTTGAATAAGCTACCTTGTGGTGATTAAAACTACTGCCAACAAAGGTAAAACATTCCATTCCACGTGGTTTCTTTGGGGTTAAATTACAGGCTTCAGACAGTTTGTGGTGTAATGTAATTTCAGAAGAATAGAAAAGAAAGCTTGCCACAAACACGATGAAAAATGACTGTCATTCACTAATCGTCAAAGCAAGTTATAAGTTACGGCATTTGTTTGTTTTTTAGCCTACTTTCCCAGTAAAAGTCAGAAAAAGAAGAAAAAAGCATGAAAGAAGGCTTAATGCATCTTAAAAATACCGCGAAAAACAAAAAAAAAAGTCAAAAATAAATAAAATAATTAAATAAATATCGAAAAATTAAAAATTGGAAAAAAGGGTATTGAGATGGGGGAAAATGTCTGTCGGTCTGTCTATCTGTCGGTCTGTCTGTCTGTCGGTCGGTCTGTCTGTCTGTCCCCCCCCCTAATAACTTTTGAATGAATAGTCCGATTCGAACAAACTTTTTTTTGTTCGAAAGATCTCGGCGAGGACACCTCATTCCCATATTTCACTTTTTGATTTGAACTATTTTTGTTCAATTTTGAACAGTTCAAAAAAACTTAACATTAGCGCCTACGGGGAAATTCAAGGCAATTGCGAACTGTGAGGCGAATTTGCTTCAAACAAACTTTGTAGGAAAAATCTTTTGATGAAAAACTTGTATATAAAATATCTTTTTGATTTGAACAATTTTCCGTTCAATTTTGAACAGTTCAAATCCCTTAACATTTGCGCCTACGGAAAACTGAAAGTCAATGTAGATTCCGTACTTGAAGGCGGATGTACTTCAAACAAATTTTGTTGGAAATAGCTCTTGACGCCAAACTCCAGACTTCGACTCCGAAAATTTAGGGGCACTTGACTACGACTCCGACTCCTGTGCCCGACAATTAATCGGGCTCCGACTCCCTGACTTCGACTCTGATTTCGTACCTTTGGCAAAAATTTATACACGGAGGACAAATGACTGACTCCGATTCTTAGATATTCGACTCCGACTCCTTTACCCCAAAATGAGATTGACTCCGCAGCTATGGTTTTGACTGTGAAATAATTATTGTTGATTTGACTTGTTTTTTATTTTTACTCTTAAGTTTTAATTTAGGTATTCAGTTTTCGGCGAATAAACTCGAAGTCGTTAATGTTTCTACATAAAGATATGCGCAGATTTTTTTTTATATGTATTTATTTTAATGAGCTTATTAATTTTAATATTTTTTTTTTCGTTTTGAAAGCTGTTAAAGATTTTTTGAATATAAAAAGGTGTATTAGCTGCTTTGTTTAAAAGTTGCTGCTATTTTATTTTTATTTATTTATTTTTTTAATTTTTTTTTACGCATCTAATTTTTTTTTAGATGCGTGAGGAATATTTTATTCCTAGAAATCAGCTTAAAGTATTTGAAAAATATGTTTGAAAACATTTGCGATTTTAGCTATTTTTGAGAATATTGATTAGGTACTAGAAAGTAGTATGGGTACGCGGGAAAGTAGGCTCGTCTAGTTCTAGACGGAACTTCTTGTACCCTTTTCATCCGCCATTAGACAGTAGCTTCAGCGCCTCCTATAGTTTATTGGAGTTGCGAATACGAATCTATCGATAACTTGTTCGATGGTCAGTTCATTAGCTTTCGGGAGAAATAACTTGGACATACATACAATACATAGGTACATACGCTCAGTTTTTAGCCTATTTTCCCAGTAAAAGTCAGAAAAAGAAGGAAAAAGCATGAAAGAAGGCTTAATGCATCTTAAAAATATCGTGAAAAACAAAAAAAAAAGTCAAAAATAAATAAAATAATTAAATAAATATCGAAAAATTAAAAATTGGAAAGTACGGCATTGAGATGGGAAAAAATGTCTGTCGGTCTGTCTGTCTGTCACCCCTAATAACTTTTGAATGAATAGCCCGATTCGAACAAACTTTTTTTTGTTCGAAAGATCTCGGCGAGGACACCTCATTCCCATATTTCACTTTTTGATTTGAACTATTTTTGTTCAATTTTGAACAGTTCAAAAATACTTAACATTAGCGCCTACGGGGAAATTCAAGGCAATTCCGAACTGTGAGGCGAATTTGCTTCAAACAAGCTTTGTAGGGAAAAGCTTTTGATGAAAAACTTGTATATAAAATATCTTTTTGATTTGAACAATGTTCCGTTCAATTTTGAACAATTCAAATCCCTTAACATTTGCGCCTACGGAAAACTGAAAGTCAATGTAGATTCCGTACTTGAAGGCGGATTTACTTCAAACAAATTTTGTTGGAAATAGCTCTTGACGCCAAACTCCAGACTTCGACTCCGAGAATTTAGGGGCACTTGACACCGACTGCGACTCCTGTGCCCGACAATTAATCAGACTCCGACTCCCCGACTTCGACTCTGATTTCGTAGCTTTGGCAAAAATGTATGCACGGAGGACAAATGTCTGACTCCGATTCTTAGATATTCGACTCCGACTCCATTACCCCAAAATGAGATTGAATCCGACTCCGACTCCGCAGCTATGGTTTTGACTGTGAAATAATTATTGTTGATCTGACTTGTTTTTAGCCTACTTTCCCAGTAAAAGTCAGAAAAAGAAGAAAAAAGCATGAAAGAAGGCTTAATGCATCTTAAAAATGTCGTGAAAAACAAAACAAAATCAAAAATAAATAAAATAATTAAATAAATATCGAAAAATTAAAAATTGGAAAGCAGGGTATTGAGATGGGGAAAAATGTCTGTCAGTCTGTCGGTCGGTCTGTCTTTCCGTCCCCCCCCCCTAATAACTTTTGAATGAATAGTCCGATTCGAACAAACTTTTTTTTGTTCGAAAGATCTCGGCGAGGACACCTCATTCCCATATTTCACTTTTTGATTTGAACAATGTTTTGTTCAATTTTGAACAGTTCAAAAAAACTTAACATTAGCGCCTACGGGGAAACTGAAATCAATGTAGATTCCGTACTTGAAAGCGGATTTATTTCAAACAAATTTCGTTGGAAATAGCTCTTGACGTCAAACTCCAGACTCCGACTCCGAGAATTTAGGGGCACCTGACTCCGAAAATTATTTTTTTAAGTTGACATTTTATTTTTTTTATTTATTTTGGTAAGTGCATTAATTCATTTAAAAAATTGTTTTTGGCAACAGGGGAAAAAGAAACGATTTTTTTTTTTTTTTGATATGATGTATTTATTTTAATGAGCTTATTAATTTTAATTATTGTTTTTTCGTTTTGAAAGCTGTTAAAGATTTTTTTAACGGAAAAAAGTGTATTAGCTGCTTTGTTTAAAAGTTGCTGCTATTATTTTGTTCATTTGTTCTTTTTTATTATTATTATTTATTTTTTTTTACGCATTTAATTTTTTTTAGATGAATGAGGAATATTTTATTCCTAGAAATAAAAGTATTTTGAAAATATGTTTGAAAACATTTGCGATTTTAGCTATTTTTGAGAATATTGATCAGGTACTAGAAAGTAGTATGGGTATACGGGAAAGTAGGCTCGTCTAGTTCTAGACAGAACTTTTTGTTAATTATAGAAGATTTTTTTAATAACTGAGTTTTGCGTATTTCTTTTTGTCTTCGAGTGGGAGCGGGATTTAATTATTGCAGTAATTATAAGGATCTCTGCTCTTTACTTAAATTCTGGTTGGTGAGCGGCAGTGAGCAGGGGACGGAGCCGCCTAGTGTTTTTCAAAATAGATAAGCATTCAAAATTAGAGAGGAAAAAAATCACTGAAAACTAGAATTTTCATCGTTAAAAAATTAAAAACATGATTTAAATTCATTTTATATGAGAAAATAAAGTTATTTAAGGTATCCGACTGCGTTAAAATCGACATTTTTGATAAAATATTCGTTTTTTTTTTTTTAAATTTTATTTCAATTTGTAGTCTGATTCATTAGCTTTCCAAAACTGTCTTAGTTTTTACTCTACGTGACTTACAACTGGAGTTACAGCTGCATTACTACAGAGTTGTACACTAAACTCCAGACCGGAAGTTGTATTTAAATACATTTTCTGAAGAATGAAGAAAGCTGTCTACTGTAACAATGATATCTCAAAAAGTTATTCGAGTGTTGATGTGAAATTTTCTGAGATGGTTCCCTGTAATATGCTTGATGTTTTCCTCTAAAAGCTAAGCTGAATTACATTATTGAGTAATATTTTCATGTGAACAAGTTTAAACAAAAGCGTTTGTTTATGAAAAAAATACCAGTTTCTGAACTTTGTTCGGCTATACTTCAGAACTTTTTTCAAAAATAAGAAATATTTTGGAGAAAAACACACATTAATGTCATAAAAATGTATTACTACGAGGATTAATGCGTGATTAGAACCAAATTTTGTCCATAGCTGTTAGTGTAAGACTTTTTTTAGCTATTTTTCCAAATTTGTCCATTTTTAAAAAAAAATAATATTTTGAAAGCTTGTTTTTACATTTTTTTTTCATAGTTTTGAAACATATGTAGTTAAAAAATAACATTTAAAAAAATGTTCGAGCTATTTTTCGAAAAAATGCCTTCGAACGCAGTCGGATACCTTAACAAGGAAACTTGTAAAAATCTCTAGCCACACTCTAGCGTCTCGTGACGTAATAAAGATAAGAAGTAAAAACAAAAGCAACATTTCAATGTCTGGGCACGAGATTAGCAATTCTAATACGAGCGAGATGTCTGCGTTTCCGCGTATTTAACTCAATAAAAAGGGATGGACAGATGGCATTTATGTTCCATTTTCAACAGAATAACAGATGGCGATACCTTCATCTTTCAACAGCTCGGATTCCTTTCGCAACAACTGATAGAGATTTTCGAATGCCATTGTTTTCTTCGTAGTAATAGGAGCCTCAAAAACATAAACGTTTAAGCGAAAATTACCGTCGAATTCAGATATTAAGAAGTGGCGGACTTAACTGAGGGGTGAAGATAGAAAATAAAACTTCGATGTCTAAAAACATCAAATCAATGTTCTGAGCTTATATGATTTTTTTAAATGTATACTTTATTCAAAATAGCTTCTGTAAAATAAAGATAAAGAAAATTCAATGGCAGCGTTTATTAATTAACCAATAAGATTTTTGAACCGACAAAGTTCCAGCAAAGCGCTGATTAAAACAATTAAACAACCAACATTTTCAAACTGAAGTACCAAATTCATAGAGGAAAAAGAATATCGAAAAATACATAAGATAATAATAAAATCTATATTAAATCTGTGCGAATTTGTCTGGGTGTCTCCCTGGACTTTCCCCGGTCTTTCCGAGAACAAGGCTGGTTCGCTCCGAATCCAGAATATTCCGGGGAAGACAGTTCAACCGGTTTCAATCCTCTAGAAGGGTACAGCAGATGTTAATTTAATCAATGTCATTGAAATTTATCTAAGGTGTAACTTTCTGTTAGACCTGACATCTGAGACTTTTATTTGCTCATAGCCGGGTAGAGTACCAAATCGGAGATACAAAGTGGTTCACTAGTAACTTCCTCTTTACACGAAATCCTAGCAGCCTATCCTTTAGAACCAATTCAACGAAAAATTTTGGCATGGTTATTTGAAAGTATGCGCATTTTTGGTTGACGGCTTATTTTAACGAAACTTTTCATATTATTTTATGGCTTCTTCTCTTTATTTCGCGGATCAGTTTATTTTTTGATGTCTTGATTTAATTATTAGGAGATTTTTTACTGAGCAATCATTGGTTATTCTTCTCATTTGACTGTTTTGAATTCCTATGAGTTTATTTTCCCCCGCCTCCCTCTGCAGCACCACCGTCGATCGGCCTCACGATGCTGCTCCTCTAGCGAAAACCGTCTCCAGGTTGCGTCCATATCCTACACACACACACATATACACACACACGCCTACACGCATACACACACAAATACACACACTCCTACACACACAAATACACACACTCCTACACACACACACCTACATACACATACACAAACACACACTCACTCGTGATTGCGAAAAACATAATTTGAATTCCAAATGTCAAAATTCAAATTAATTTTTTTTTTATTATTTTAATTGAAGACTCGTTTACAGTCTTGTTTTATTTATAAGTGCCAAGTCCATCAAAAAAATAAAATGATATATGCATTGCCAAACATATAATTTCTATGCAACTTTGACCAAATTTGCAGTAATAAATATAATAACAAATAATGACAGTATTAAACATGCAGCAAGCGAGGGAATTATCATAATTTAGAACACTTGGCGAGTGTTTTGCATTTTTCGCCAAACTAGTCACAGAAAAGCGTTTTTCTGCTCATCAGCGTTGCCAAAAACATTGCTGCAGGATTTTAAAATTGCATTCATACTTTTAAAACAGAAGAATCCATGAAAAAAGATAAGAATTGTATAAAATGCAAAACATTCAGCCAAATTAATGCATTAAATCATTATGAAAGAATAAAAGTTCTAATCTTTATTTTTAAAATAAAATATGTGAATAAACTTAAAAACTAAAAGTTACATTAAAACAAAAAACAAAAAAGTTAAATAATTAAACTAAGCTTTTAAATGTAAAATAATTCAAGAAATAAATATATCAAGACATAAAAAAACAAAATTAAAAAAAATCCTTCAAAATGTAAAATTAAAGTAAGAGAAGCAAAAACGACCATAACTACTTCGGCAATGGGAAATGTTTTCGCCAATTCGGCATGCTCCGCGTAATAACAATTCGCCGTATGAGGACGAAGATGCACAATAGCAATTTCAATTAAAAAAAAAATGTTTTCGCCAATTTGACATGTTCCGCGAAATGATATTTCTACGCCAAGAGGGAAATATTTCGATAATTGGGAATCTGGCGCGGTCGTCTCATTTTTGGCGTAAATAATTTTATTTTGGTAACGCTGTTGATTTATAGTAACCCTATGTGAATAGATGTTTCTGGTGTCTTTGTTTAGATTTGCAAAGAAAAATATCTCTTGCTCACGCGCTGGAGCCAAAATTTGACGCCAATGAAGAAAGATCGCCAGATTCCCAATTATCGAAATATCCTGGTAAAGTATTACGAATAAATATTTAATCTAACGAATTGTTATTTTTACGTACCTGACGCACTGGTGGCAAATCAAATGACGTTGCCAACTGCAGAAAACCGGTGTCGACTTTTGGAAGGGATGAACTCCTCTTCCTCCTACTTTCCACATTCTCCATTTTAAAAAAAAGTCGAAAAGTTTTCGTTTAAGAACGTAAGTCCTTTTCGTTTCCACTCAGAACATTATGTGGATACTGCTTGTTTGGTTAATTGAAAATAGATAAAGCACACAAATTGTTTAAGACATAATGATTTCAAATGTTTTCTTTTAGCTCAAAAGAAGATTTGAAAAACAGCAGACATAAAAGATCTTGGTAACATCGAAAATGGGATTAGGTACAGATATCTTTAAACCCCTGGGTCACAACACAAGAATAAAATGCATGGCTAATTCGAAGTCAACGAATTATTTTAAATAATATCGATTTTTTCCTTACAGCAAAAAACAAGTAAACAGTTGAAATATTAACTCATAAACAAGCAAACAGTTAAGGTACTACGTCACCAACTACGTGTACTTTTTCTGCATCGTCCATTTAACGCTGTTTTAGAGCTGGCTTAACTAGATCTCGAAGTTGAAATTATTAATGAGAAAGATACTAGCCAAGGCCCCTACATTTATATAGCTGCTCTAATCACCCATCACCGTACTAGAGTGACTCTAGTGCGGTGATGAATCACCACCCCACTAGTGTAGTGACTCTAGTGTGATAATGCTAAAATACTAAACTGAACATCTCCATAGTAACGCGTCTACATTACTCAGAAGCTTCGCTTCTATAGAATAAATATTTTTTAAAAAAATTTAAGTATCGGCTCATTACAATGGCCTTTTTTATCATAAACTAGCTGCGTTGAACGGCTTTGCACGGTGTACCTTGAAAAAAAAAAATTTTATCAAGTGATTTATGTTCAACAATGAAGCAATCAATAAAAGAAAAAAACATCATGCAAAATTTCCTTTCCAAACAATGACGACAGATATTAAAATTCTTTTAAGAAATTAAAATGAAAAAGAAGACATAAAATAAAAAAAGTTTAAGAAATGAAAATGAGATGGAAAATAAACAATGGATTCAAAAAGCGTAACCGTGGAAACGCGAAAATAAAATGGTTGACAACTTAAATGGAGGATTTAATAAGGCTTGTAACTTTTTTTTCCTTTGGAGATAGAAGCTTAGTTTTTCGACCATGGGTCAAGATAGATCTGGAGTAATAAATGTCGCTTTTTACAATGGTGTCAAAAAGAAAACTGTGGGACACTTCCTTCACTTTTTATTGATGTTTTTAATGAAGAAAATAGTGCCTAAATTTCAGCTAAGCCTAAAAAAATTCGAGCTAAAAACGCAAATAACTCCCGCCGTAATTAAGTTAGAGCAGCGTTTCTTAATTTCTTTGGTTATGGAACCCTTTTAAATGCTTCCTTTCTTTCGCGGAACCCTTAGTTTTTCGTTAATAGTTTGCAGTGGCGTAGCTAGGTTTCTGTTTGAGAGGGAGCTCAGTTTTTTTCGTCAAAGAGACTATCACATTAACAACTTGTCATTAAATCGCTAATTAAATAGACTTCATTATAGATGATGCTAACTGTTAATAACTGATTATTATTATCCAGTGGCGCACACAGGAATTTTGTAAGGGGCGGGTCCAAGATCAAAAGCCTCTTTCTCATCTCATACCCCAATACGCCGTTAAACATATTGACTTGATTTTTTCGATTCTCGAGAACGAAAAACAGTAAAAAATAAAGTATTGAGTAAATAATTAGCATTGTTTAATAAAATGTACTTTAATAAATTATCAGAAAGCATAATAATATAAGGAATTACTTTTCTTATAATAAAAAATGGATTCAGCAAAGTGAATTCATCGTTACAGAAGCACCATATGGTTATATAAGTTCATAGAATCTCAGTTTAATTTGTAATTACAAAACTTAAACCATGGTTATTACAGTGTATTCATTTATAATCACCATTCTGCTTCGTATATCAATTTTTTATAGGAAAAGTGCGCAATATTTAAAAAAAATCTTTTAACATGAGGATTGTATTTGTTCATTTAATAGAACTGAAATTTTGTTACCTCTGAAATTATTTTACGTAGAAAATACATAGATTCGAAATCAATTGGGAAAAAAAGCAAGACTTATGGGAGGGGTCCGGACCCCCTGGACCCCTCCCTTGTGTGCGTCAGTTATTATCTATTATTGTCAAATACGAATACACTAATATTTGTAATTCAGAGTATTTTTAAAAGCGATGAACAATCTCAGAATTAACGGATGAGTTATATGATTAAAATATTTTCATAGTTAGGAAAATAAATACTGATGTGTTTCACCTACAATAGTGTTGATAATCCACTAAAATTTCTAAAGAAAAAGTTTTTAAAGTTTGAGAATTAAAATGTCTCTTATTTTTTAATTTTTTTTTAGTTATTTATAAATCAGTGACTGTGATGTCGCTGTGTGTTGACATCATACAGAAATAGACCGTTTAGACGCTCTTGACCGGTACTGCCCCTTAAATTGGTCCTCACATGTTAAATGTTGGAATCGTCCTTTCAACTGCTGCTACAGATACTGGTAGAGTGACTAGTATTAAGAGTAGAATACTGTCATCCCCGCTTAATCGGGTAACGGATAAATTAATACCCCGCTTATACAAATAAAACGTCCTAGAACCGAATATTTTCCCATATATGCAATGTTAAAGACCGCAGCTTAATCGAATAATATTCCCGAATAATCAATTAATATTGATCAGCTTTTGGAAGTATTGTTCCTGAGAAAATGTTTGAACAAACGAGATATTAATTAAGTAAGAACAATTATTGACGCAAAAACGAGTAAATTACGAAATTATCATAACGTGGAACCGCAACATAGGCAAGCAAATTAATATAGCAAATTGGCGAGAAATTCATCATCCATTATTTGTAAATATACAGGCGAACCAAACAACCTTTTAATTTTTCTACTACGGGCAAAGCCGTGAAGGTACCACTAGTTTGAAATAAAGCCCTAGATATAATACTCTTTCTCTCTTCAGTTATCTGAACCTATTTAACCCTAAAAGAAGTGCCTGCTTCATTTGTTTTCAGTATCAGGTGGATTTTTATTCCATAAAAAAATAATAAATTTGAAACTCCAGAGCTCGAATACGCTACCTTGCGGTGATTAACAATACTAAAGAAAAAGGTAAAACATTCCATTCCACGTGTTTTCTTTGGGGTGAAGTACAAGTTTCAGATAGTTAATGGTGTAGTGTAATTTCAGAAGAATGGAAAAGGAAGCTTCCCACAAACACGATGAAAAATTACTATC